>NW_026652291.1:33461576-33579446 GCF_009828535.3 Hylobates moloch | reverse complement strand
CAAAAAAAAAAAAAAAAAAAAAAAAAAAAAAAAAAACCTTTCCATTGGCTTCCTGACAATAATGATTGTCAGCATGCTACAGCCTATGGCAATACTCATGGCACAGAAGGTGAGTGAACTTTGCAAACTTCAGCAGCCACCCTTTTTAGTTTCTATTTCTTAAACTCCCTAAGGACTAGAGTCAGCCCTCCTTTGTCACGAAACTTTCAAGCCAGTTGCACTAACTCCACTTCACACAAATGTAATTGTCTTCTCTGCTAGCTTTTCCTTTTCCAATCTTCCTTGAAATAATTGGGTTATTGCACTAGAAGTGTTCCTGGTGAAGAGAGACTTAAAAGCTAATAGAGATATGTAATACAGAAGACTCAGCATTCCCCTAGGAAATTACTGTGGAATATACTTGAAAGGGAAGATATTAAAACTAAGATAATGTTGAATGAGATTGAAAAGGAAACACTGTAATTGGGGAGGGGGAAAAGAAAGTAACTGGAGGGATTCTTTTTTTTTTTTTTTTTTTTTGAGACGGAGTCTCGCTCTGTCGCCCAGGTTGGTTGTCAGTGGCGCAATCTCGGCTCACTGCAAGCTCCGCCTCCCGGGTTCACGCCATTCTCCTGTCTCAGCCTCTCCGAGTAGCTGGGACTACAGGCGCCCGCCACTACGCCCGGCTAATTTTTTTTTTGTATTTTTAGTAGAGACGGGGTTTCACCGTGGTCTCGATCTCCTGACCTCGTGATCCGCCCGCCTCGGCCTCCCAAAGTGCTGGGATTACAAGCGTGAGCCACCGCGCCCGGCCGGGATTCTTTGATTTTAAAATTCATTCTATTAGAGTGATATTGTCAGTTTAGAGAAGGCCCTATTCTTAGCTTTTGATTAAAAGGTCAGAAGAAGAAATGAATAGCTCAAACTTCAGTGTGTGCAGAAATAGCATTATGGATCACTCATTGTAAAGAGACAAGAAAATTAAATGTTTTATTGCAGTGTTGGAAATAGTGTTGAAAAACAGCACATTTTTTCAGACATTGAATCTGATCTACCTAAATTCAGAGGTTTGAGAATAATGAAAACATTACGTGTTAGAGAGTCACTGTGATATTCTTTGCTTTTACAGGACTGCTCTCTGGAGTGGGAACCTTATATAACCAATGCAATGAATAAAAAAAAAAAAAATTGACTTCTCAGGTGTAGCCCAAAGCAATGTATTGGTGGCCCCAATCCCAGCTCTGGGCTCAAATCTGCTCTGGGGAGCTACTTTCCTGACTCTTGGATAAAATCTAGGGCAGGCCTCAAATTTTCTGGTTACTCTCAGATAAGAAAAAAAAATCTGGTGATATCAAGTTACAAAATCAGTTGCATCTTAGCAGTTAAGATGAGTAGTCAAATCTCCAACTGTGTTTAGGTAAAGGTTCTCTTCTTCCTTAGCTCAGACCTGTTCCAAGAAAAATGGTCTGTGATAATTAATTTTATGTATCAACTTGACTGGGCTAAGGGATGCCCAGCTATCTGGTAAAACATTATTTCTCAGCATACCTGTGAGGATGTTACTGGACGAGATTAGCATTTGAGTCAGTAGACTGAGCAAAGAACACTGCCCTCACCAAGGCCAGTAGGCATCATCCAATCTTTCGAGGGCCTACATAGAACAAAAAAGTAAGGGAATTTTACTCTTTTTGGAGGAGGGAAGGGAAGGGGTGGGGAGGGGAGAGGAACTTTGCTCTTTCTTTTTGAACTGGGACATCCGTCATACCCTGCTTTTGGACATTGGTGTTCTTGGGACTTTGGATTGGGACCTATACCCTTGGCTTTGCTGGTTCTCAGGCCTTTGGCCTTTGGATCTACACTGCTGGCTTTCTTGGGCCTCCAGCTTGCAGCCTGCAGATTGTGGGACTTCTTGTCTCCCATAGTCATGTGAGCTAAACCCTTATAATATATATCTAGCATGTGTGTGTATATATTTATAGGACATATATATGTATACATAGGGTACATATGATATATATTAGATATATAAAGATATATAAAATTATTATAAGGTATTGGCTGATGGGATTATAAAGGCTGAGAAGTTTCATTACATATATATTATATATATCTATATATATATACACACACACACACACACACACACACACACAGTCATGTCTCACATTATGATATATTGGTCAGTGACAATGTGTAGTACAATGGTGGGTCCAATATGGTATTTTTACCATACCTTTTCTATGTATAGATATACAAATACTTGCCATTGTGTTCCAATTGCCCACAGTATTTAGTATAGTAACAAGCTGTACAGGTTTGTAGCCTAGGAGCAATAGGCTGTACCATATAGCCTGGGTGTACAGTAGGCTATGCCATCTAGGTTTGTGTAAGTATACTCTAGGATGTTCGCACAATGATGAAATTGCCTAATGATTCATTTCTCAGAACCAACCTCATCAATAAGTGACACATGGCTGTGTGTGTGTATCCGTCTGTCTGTCTATCTATCTACCTATCTATCTATCTATCTATCTACCTACCTACCTACCTACCTACCACCTACCTGTCTACTATCGGTTCTGTTTCTCTGGAGAACTCTAACACAATACAGGAGCTAACTGAATTCTTCAAGATTCCTCAACTTAGCACTTACACCAGTGCTCCCTATCCACCTTCCTCAGTGTGATAACCAAGTTTCTGACCATTTCAGGAAAAGCAGGGAAGAAAGGGGAGAGTGAAGATGTCAAGAGAGGTCTTACCTAACAAGTATGGACATGTCTAACATCAGAGCCAGGATTAGGACATAAAACTTAAGGGGCCCCCAAAATTGTAAGCAAAATAAATAACATTTTAATGCAAAATTTTAAAGAACTAAAATTAATGCAAAAATCCACAATGAACAATGTGTCAAAATTTTAAACAAAGGCAGAATAAGTTGACATTAATTTAAAAATTATTTTGCATTATCGCTTAGTCAAGAGAAATTGTCAAGCACAGCAATTCTCTCAATTAAAAATGAGATAAGCAAAGAAGTTGATTTTGAAAATATTGATGTTTGTGTTCATTAAGGCCAGTAAATTAAAATGATAACTCTATTTGGGATATAAATAAAATATTTAAATTGAAAGTAATGCAGTTTCAATAACTTTGTAATTTTTTCATATTTTTCAACAGTGTTAATGTTCTGGAAAAAAACATTAAAAACATACATTAAACATATATACAAGCATACCTAATTTTGTTGCCCTTTGCTTTATTGTGCTTTAAAGATACCGTATTTTTTTTACAAATGGAAGGTTTGTGGCTACCCTGCATTAAACAATTCTGTTGGCACCATTTTTCCAACAGCGTGTGGTCACTTCATGTCTTCGGGTCACATTTCGGTAATTCTTGCAATATTTCAAACTTTTAGATGATTATTATATCTGTTATGATGATCTGTGATAAGTGATCCTTGATGTTACTATTGTAATTGTTTTGGGGCTCCATGAACTGTACCCACAGAAGACCAGTGAACTTAATAAATGTGTGTGTTCTGATTGTCCCACTGACTGTTCCCTGAGACAACAACAATATTGAAATTAGGCCAGTTAATAACTCTACAATGTCTTTTAAGAGTTCCAGAGAAAGGAAGAGTTACACATCTCTCACTCCAAACAATAAGCTAGAAGTTAAGCTTAGTGAGAAAGGCAGGTTGAAAGCAGATATAAGTGGAAAGCCAGGCCTCTTGCATCAGTTAGCCAAGTGGTAATCCACAGGAAAAGTTCTTGAAGGAAATTAAAAGTGCTACTCCAGTGAACACAATAAAACATCCTTATAGCTCATATGGAGGAAGTTTCAGTGGTCCAGATAGAAGATCAAATCAGCTACAACATTCCCTTAAGCCGAAGCCTCATCCAGAGTAAAGCTCTAACTCTCCTCAGTTCTACGAAGCCTGAAAGAGGTGAGGAAGCTGTAGAAGAAAAGTTTGAAGCTAGCAGAAGTTGGCTATGAGATTTAAGGAAAGAAGCTATCTCTATAACATAAAAGTGCAAGGTGAAGCTGCAAATGCTGATGTAGAAGCTGCAGCAAATTATCCAGAAAATCTAGCTAAGATCATTGATGAAGATGGCCAAACCTAAACAACAGATTTTCAGTGTAGAGGAAACAGCCTTCTCTTGGAAGAAGATGCCATCCAGGACTTTCATAGCTATAGAGGGGAAGTCAATATGTGGCTTCAAATCTTCAAGGGACAGGCTGACCCTTGTTAGGGGCTAATGCAGCTGTTAACTTAAAGTTGAAGCTAATGCTCACTTACCATTCCAAAAATTCTAGGGCCCTTAAAAATTATACTAAATCTCTTCTGCCTGGGCTCTAAAAATGGAACAACAAAGCCTAGATCTGTTTACAGCAGGGCTTACTGAATATTTTAAGCCCACAATTGAAAACTACTGCTCAGAAGAAAAGATTACTTTCAAAATGTTACTACTCATTGACAGCGCACCTGGTCACCCAACAGCTCTGATGAAGATGTACAAGAAGTACAAGGCATGTTGTTTTCACGCCTGCTACCAATATATCTATTCTATAGCCTATGAGTCAAAGAGTAATTTTGATTTCCAAGTCTTATTCAAGAAATACATTTTGTAAGGTTAATAGCTGCCAGAGATAGTGATTCCTCTGATGGATCCGGACAAAATAAATTGAAACCCTGCTGGAAAGGATTCACCATTCTAGAAGCCATTAAGAACATTCATGATTCATAGGAGGAGGTCAAAATATCAACATTAGCAGGAGTTGGAAAGAAGTTGATTCTAATCCTCATGGGTGACTTTGAGAGGTTGAAGACTTCAGTGGAGGGAGTCACTGCAAGTGTGGTGAAAATAGTAAGTGAATTAGAATTTGAAGTTCGGCCTGATGATGATGATAGTGAATTGCTGCAATCCCTCTGTCAAACTTGAATGGATAAGGAGTTGCTTCTCATGGATGAGCAAAGAAAGTGGTTTCTTGAGATGGAATCTACTCCTTGTGAAGATGTTAAGAACATTATTGAAATGACAACAAAAGATTTAGAATATTACGTAAAATTAACTGATAAAGCAGCAGTAGGGTTTGAGACAATTGACTTTAATTTTGAAAGAAGTTCTTCTGTGAGTAAAATTCTATGAAACTGCATCATATGCTACAGGGAAATCTTTTGTGAAAGGAAAAGTCAATGAATGTGGCAAATTTCACTATCTTATTTTAAGAAATTGCCGTAGCCACCCCACCATTCGGCAACCACTATACAGATCAGTCAGCAGCCATCAGTGTTGAGGGAAGACCCTCCAACAGCAAAAATATTATGACCCACTGAAGGCTCAGATGATTTATAACATTTTTTAGCGTAAAGTATTTTTAAAATTAAAGTTTATATATTACTTTTTAGACATGAAGCTATTGCACACTTAGTAGACTAGTATAGTATACTAGTCTATTAAGAGACTAGTATAGTATATACTTAGAATATACTGAGGCTAGTATATTACATATATGCATGAATAGACTAGCATATTACAGCATACTAGTCTATTAAGTATAAACATAAACATAACTTTTACATGCACTGGGAAACCAAAAACTGTAGGTAACTTGCTTTATTGCAATATTTGCTCTGTTGATGTGGCTGGAACTGAACCTGCAATCGTTTAGAGGTGTGCCTGTGTATAGGACATACATTTTTTTCTTTTGCCTCAGGTTCCATTATGGATTAGTGCAGCACCATTATTGATCCTACCTTTAACATTTTGATATTTTATTCATCATGGATGTTTTTACCTTAATTTTAATTTTTAAAATATTGTGTCAAAATATTATTTATCTTGATTATTGACTTTTTTAATCCTCTTAAATTTTGTGCCCACCTGAACTACTTCATCCCCTTGCTCTAATCCCAGCCATGGCTGGCACTGTGTTTGAAGGTGGATGAGGGAGATGTCTAAAGTTGGCTTTCACCTGGGTAGTTCCCTTCCTGAAGGTTATATATCCTCTCTCTATGCACTCCTGATTCCTCCCTCAGCCTTTGGATAGCGCATAGAACAATTCTGTCCCTCCATGCAGTCCTCAGGCAGGATGTAAGCCACGCCTAAATGACTCTTATGCACTGACAACCTTCCCAGAAAGCAGGGGCCTTGGACCCATTGTTGGTAGAAGTACAGGTTCATCCCAGCCATAGCTCTCCCTTGCTGCCTCCAACTTCCTGCTTGTTAGATTTTTCAGGTCTATGCCACTGTACACCCCAGGGATTCATATCAAGCTTCTGGAATGATCTCTCACTGATCTTGAAGTGAAGGAAAGGTAGCCCCACCTTATACCCATGAGGGAAATTCTCTCCTTTGATCTTTTATCTCTAACATCTGTCTTGGTTTCTCCAGATTCTTAGAGACTGCAAGGTGGTTGGTCAGCTAAGACTTGCAAAACTTAAAAACAAGTTTTATTTCAATATAATTTGCATACAATACAGCTCACCCTTTTAAAGTGTGCAATTCAGTGATTTTTAGGATATTCTTAGTGTTGTATAACCATCATCAAATCAATTTTAGAAGATTTTTAATCAGCGGAAAAAGAGATTCCATACCCATTTGCAGAAACGCCTTATTCCCCTCACTAGCACGCCCAGCCCTAGACAAGCAGTAGTCTACTTTCTGTCTATGGATTTGCCTATTCTGCATCTTCCATGTAAATGGAATCATACAATATGAAGACTTTTATGACTGGCTTCTTATACATGACTTCTCAAGGTTCATTCATGTAGCACGAATCAGTACCTCACTTTCTTATTGCCAAATAATATTCCAAAATTTCTATTCATATTCTTTGCCCATATTTTATAAGGTTATGTCTCTACTTACAATTGTATTTTTTGAGGTTTTATTTATTATTATTATTGTTTGAGACGGAGTTTCACTCTTGTTGCCCAGGCTGGAGTGCAATGGTGTGATCTCCGTTCACTGCAACTTCTGCCTCCTGGGTTAAAGCGATTCTCCTGGCTCAGCCTCTCAAGTAGCTGGGATTACAGGCGTGTGTCACCGCCCCTGGCTAATTTTTTGTATTTTTAGTAGAGATGGGGTTTCTCCATGTTGGTCTTGCACTTCCAACCTCAGGTGATCCATCTTCCTCGGCCTCCCAAAGTGTTGGGATTACAGGCATGAGCCACCACGCCTGGCCTATTACTATTTTATTTCAGTAGGTTTTATTGGGGGAACAGGTGGTGTTTGATTACAAGGATAAGTTCTTTAGGGGTGATTTCTGAGATTTTGGTGCACCCATCATGTGAGCAGTGTACACTGTACCCAATGTATAGTCTTTTATCCCTCACTCCCCTCCCACCCTTCCCCCTGAGTCCATAAGTTCATTGTATCATTCTTACGTTTTTGCATCCTCATAGCTTAGCTCCCACTTACAAGCGAGAACATAAAATGTTTGGTTTTCCATTCCTGACTTACCTCACATAGAATAATGGTCTCCAACTCCATCCAGGTTGCTGCGAATGCCATTGTTTCATTCTTTTTTATGGCTGAGTAGTAGTCATATATATATAAAACACACATATATGTTATATATAATATATATTATATATAAAACATTTTCTTTATCCACTCATTGAGTGATGGGCATTTAGGCTGGTTCTGTATTTTTGCAATTGTGAATTGTGCTGCTGTAAACATGTGTGTGCAAGTGTCTTTTTCATATAATGACTTCTTTTCCTCTGGTTAGACACTCAGTGGTGGGACTGCTGGAGCAAATGGTAGATCTACCTTTAATTCTTTACAAAATCTCCATACTGTTTTCCATAGTGGTTGAACTAGTTTTCATTCCCACCAACAGTGTAAAAGTGTTCCCTTTTCACCACTTCCACGCCAACATCTATTAGTTTTTTATTTTAAAATTATGGCCATTCTTGCAGGAGTAGGGTGGTATCACATTGTGGTTTTGATTTGCATTTCCCTGATCATTAGTGATTGAGGATTTTTTTATAGGTTTGTTGGCCATTTGTATATCTTCTTTTCAGAACCGTCTATTCATGTTCTTAGCCAAATTTTTTATGGAATTATTTGTTTTTTCTTGCTGATTTGTCTGAGTTCCTTGTAGATTCTGGATATTGGTCCTTTGTCACAGGCATAGTTTGCAAAGATTTTCTCCCCCTCTGTGGGTTGTCTGTTTACTGATTATTTCTTTTGTGGTGCAGAAGCTTTTTAGTTTAACTAAGTCCCATCTATTTATCTTTGATTTTGTTCCATTTGCTTTTGGGTTCTTGGTCATGAATTCTTTGCCTAAGTCAAAGTCTAGAAAGGTTTTTCTGATGTTATCTTCTAGAATTTTTATTTTTTCAGGTCTTAGATTTAAGTCTTTGATCCATCTTGAGTTGATTTTTGTATAAGGTAAGAGATGATGATCCAGTATTATTATTCTACATGTGGCTTGGCAGTTATCCTAGCACCATTTGTTGAATAGGTGTCCTTTCCCCACTTTAAGTTTTTGTTTGCCTTGTCAAAGATCAGTTGGCTGTAAGTATTTGGCTTCATTTCTGGGTTCTCTATTCTGTTCCATTGGCCTATGTGCCTATTTTTATACCAGTATCATTGCTGTTTTGATGACTATAGCTGTATAGTATAGTTTGAAGTTGGGTACTGTGATGCCTCCGGATTTCTTCTCTTTGCTTAGTCTTGCTTTGGCTATGTGGGCTCTTTTTTAGTCCATATGAATTTTAGGATTTTTTTTTTCTAGTTCTGTGAAGAATGATGATGGTATTTTGTTGGGAGTTGCATTGAATTTGTAGATTGCGTTTGGCAGTATGGTCATTTTCACAATATTGATTCTATTCATCCATGAGCATGGGATGTGTTTCCATTTGTTTGTGTCATCTATGATATCTTTCAGCAGTGTTTTACAGTTCTTCTTGTAGAGGTCTTTCACCTACTTGGTTAGCCATATTCCTAGGTTTTGTTTGTTAGTTTTACAGCTATTGTAAAAGAGGTTGAGTTCTTGGTTTTCTTCTCAGCTTGGTCACTGTTGGTGTATAGCAGTGCTACTGATTTGTGTGCATTGATTTTGTATCCTGAAACTTTGTTCCATTTGGAGCTAATTTTTGTATATGATATGAGGTAGGAGTCTTAATTCATTATTTTGCATGTGAATATCCAGTTGTCCCAGTACCATTTATTGAAGACTATTCTTTACTTATTAAATTGTCTTGGTACTTTTGTTTAAAATTAATTGACTATAAATGTAATGGTTCATTTCTCAATTCTATTCTGCTTATATATATATATATATATATATATATGTCTATTTTATGTCAGTGTCTCACTATCTTGATTACTCTAGTTTTATAGTGAGTTAAACAATAAGGAACTGTCCAATTTGGTTCTTCTTTTTCAAGATAGTTTGGCTGTGTTGGGTCCCTTGTATTTCTATACAAATTTTAGGATCTCCTTATCAATTTCTGTAAAGAAGCCAGCTGGGATTTTGATAGGAATTATCCATGAACATTGGATATCTTTCCATTTATTTAGATATTCTCTTAATTTCTTTTCATAATGTTTTTGTAGTTTTTAGAATATAGGTTTTGTACTACTTCTGTAGAAGTTATTCCTAAGTATTCTTTTATGATGCTATTATAAATAGAATTGTATTCTTTATTTTTGAAATGTTCTATGAAAGTGTTTAGAAATATAATTGGTTTTTGTATATTGATCTTGTATTGCAATTTTACTGAATTATTTATTCTAATATTTTTAGTGTATCTTTTAGGGTTTTTTTTTATATACAAGATCATGCTATCTGCAAATAGAGTTTTACCTCTTCCTTTCTAATCTGGATGCCTTTTATTTCTTTTTCTTGTGTAATTGTCATGGATAAGACCTCCAGTACAATGTTGAATATAAATATCAAGACAAGACATCAAGAGGGTACAGTCTTTTACTCTTAAATAAGATGTTAGCAGTTGGGTTTTCATGGATGCCATCTTTCAGGTTAAAGAAGTTTCTTTCTAATCCTAATTTGTTGAATGTGTTTATCATAAAAGGATTTGAATTTATTCAGATTTTAGTTCTACATTTATTGAGATGATCATGTGGATTTTATTCTTATTCTATTAATATGCTATATTAATTGATTTTTAGATATTAAACTAACCTTGCTTTCCTGAGATAAATATCATTTGGTTATAGTGTATAATTTATTATATGTGTTGCTGGATTGGTTTGATAGTATTTTATTGAGGATGTTTGTATCCATATTTATGAGTTATTGGTTTGCAGGCTTTTTTTTCTTCTGATATGTTTGTCTCATTTTGATGTCTGGCTAGTACTGGCCTTATAGCATGAATTGGGAAGTTGTTTTTCCCCCTCTGTATTTTGGAAGAGTTTGGGAAATCTGGTATTACTTCTTTAAATGTTTAGTAAAAGTCAGCAGTAAAGACATTTGGGCCTGGGCTTTTCTTCACAGTTTTTTTTTGTTATTACTGAAGTACAATGTCTTTACTCACTATATGTCTATTTAGATTTTCTATTTAATCTTGAGTCAGTTTTGGTAGTTTGTGTCTTTCTAAATACTTTTCCATTTTATCTATGGTATCTAATTTGTTGGCATATAGTTGTTCATAGTGTTCTTTTATTTATTTATTTAGAGACAGAGTTTTGCTCTTGTTGCCCAGGCTGGAGTGCAATGGCACGATCTTGGTTCACTGCAACCTCTACTTCCTGGATTCAAGCGATTCTCCAGCCTCAGCCTCCTGAGTAGCTGGGATTACAGGGATGCGTCACCATGCCCAGCTAATTTTTTGTATTTTTAGTAGAGATGGGTTTCTCTATGTTGGTCAGGCTGGTCTCAAACTCCCGACCTCAGGTGATCCACCCACCTCGGCCTCCCAAAGTGCTGGGATTACAGGTGTAAGCCACTACGCTCGGCCTCATAGTGTTCTTTAATAATTATTTTTATTTCTGTAGGCTTGGTATTAAAGTTCTCTCTTCATTCCTAGTTTTAGTAATTTGAGTCTTATATTTTTCTCTGCCAGTCAAGTTGAAAGTTTTAAACTTTAAAATCTTTTCAGGTAACTGACTTTTGTGTTCATTAATTTTCTCTATTTTTCTATTCTCTATTTCATTTATTTTTGCTATAATCTTTATTATATCCTTCTATTTGTTGTGCATTTAAGTTGCTCTTCTGTTTCCATCATCTTAAGGTAGATTATTGATTTGCAATAAAATTTTTTTTCATTTTTAGAATGGTTTTACATTTTCATATGTTATCACATCATTTAAAAATCAATCGCCTTTAATTTTTTTAAAATTTGTTATTGATGCATAATATTTATACATATTTATGGAGTACATGTGATATTTTATTACAGGCATAGACTGTGTAATGATCAAGTCAGGGTATTTGGGGTGCCCAAAACCTTGCACTTTTTTTTTCTTTTTGCAAAATACCTCTTAATCTCATATTGAAAATGCAGCTTGTATGTGGGTGCAGGATGGCTATAAGAAAGGCATACCTATAGGCTGTAATATGACTTTTTAAATAGTGAAGTCATTATATGACAACTTAAAGCAAAAGCAAGGCGAAAGATCTAACACTAGGGAATTTAATGTCTACAGAAAATGGTTTGATAACTTTAGAAAGAGGTATGGCTTTAAAAAAGTGTCAATATAAGAGGAGGAGCAGCTTCCACTGACCAAGGTGCAGCGGATGAGTTCCCACATGCCATTAAGAAAATCATTGAGAAGAAAGTATATCTGCTTGAGCAGGTTTTTAAATGTAGATGAAAGTGCCCTACTCTGGCTAAAAATGCTGTGAAGGACATTTATTAGTAAGGAAGATAAATGAACACCAGGATTTAAGGCAGGAAGGAATAGGCTACTCAACTGTTTTGTGCAAATGCAGTTGGGTTTATGATCAGGATTGCATTTATATATAAAGCTGCCAACCCAGCAAGCCTTGAAGGGAAAAGATAAACACCAGTTGGCAGGCCTTTGGTTGTGCAAGAAGGACTGGGCAATGAGAACGCTTTTCCTAGATTGGCTCCATCGATTATTTGTTACTAAAGTCAGAAGGCACCTTGACAGAAAGGGACTTCCTTTTCCCCAAACACAACATCTCTAACTCAGCCTGTGGATCAAGGGATCATAAGGACCCTTGAGGCAGATTAAACATGGTACTCTATAGGAAAGATTGTCAATGCTATGAAATAAACCCCTACGGAGAGAACATCATACATGTTTGGAAGGATTACACCCTTGAAGATGCCATTATTATTGTAGAAAAAGCTGTGAAAGGCATCAAACTCAAAACAATAAATGCCTGTGGAGAAAACTGTGTCCAGTTGTTGTATATGACTTCACAGGATTTATGACAGAGTCAGTCAAGGAAATCATGAAAGAGATTGTGGATATGGCAAAAAAAAAAAAAGGTGGAGTGAGTGAAGGATTTCAAGAGATAGATCTTGGGGAAATTCAGGAGCTATTTGGTATCACACCAGAGGAATTAACAGAAGATGACTTGACAGAGATGAATGCTCCCAAACCAGTGTCAGATGAAGAGGAAGACATAGAAGAAGCAGTGCCAGAAAACATGCTGGGCCAGGTGCGGTTGCTCACACCTGTAATCCCAGCACTTTGGGAGGCCAAGGCAGGCAAATAACCTGAGGTCAGGAGTTCAAGACCAGCCTGCCCAACACGGTGAAACCCCATCTCTACTAAAAATACAAACAATTAGCTGGGCATGTTGGCAGGTGCCTGTAGTCCCAGCTACTTGGGAGGCTGAGGCAGGAGAAGCGCTTGAACCCAGGAGGCGGAGGTTGCAGTGAGCCGAGATCATGCCATTGCACTCCAGCCTGGGCCACAGAGTGAGACTTCATCTCAAAAAAAAAAAAAAAAAAAAAAAAAAAAGAAAGAAAACAAAACAAGTTGACTTTACACAATCTGGTGGCAGGATTCTGATTATTCAGGACTGCTTTTGACTTCTTTCACAACATGGACTCTTCTATGAGATGGGCACCAAAACTAAACAAATGGTGGAAGAAAGACTGGTGTAGTATAGAAATGTTTTTAGAGAAATGAAAATGCAAAAAGATCGAAATTGTGATGTATTTCCGTAAAGTTACAGTGCGTGTGCCTGCTTCTCCTGCCTTCCCATCTACCTCCTCCACCTCTTCCACCTCTGCCACCCCTGAGACAGCAAGACTAACCTCTCCTCTTCTTCCCCCTCCTCAGCCTACTCAACGTGAAGACGACAAGGATGAAGATCTTTAGGACGCTCCATTTATACTTAATGAATAGTAAATACAGTTTCTCTTCCTTATGGTTTTCTTAATAATAATTTCTTTCCTCTAGCTTACTTTATTGTAAGAATATAGTGTATAACACATAGAACCTACAAAGTATGTGTTAATTGGCTGTTTATGTTATAGGTAAAGCTTCTGATTGAGAGTAGGCTACTAGTAGTTAAGTTTTCGGGAAGTCCAGAGTTATATGTGGAATTTTGACTGCACGGGGAGTGGTGGAAGCCAGAGCCCCCAACCCCTGTGTTGTTGAAGGGCCCACTATATTTGCCATGTCTCCTTAGACTCCTCTTGACTGTGACAGTTTCTCAGACTTTCCTTGTTTTTTTTTTTTTTTTTTGAGGGAGTCTTGCTCTGTCGCCCAGGCTGGAGTGCAGTGGTGTGATCTCGGCTCACTGCAAGTTCCGCCTCCCGGGTTCATGCCATTCTCCTGCCTCAGCCTCCCGAGTAGCTGAGACTACAGGTGCCCGCCACCACACCCGGCTAATTTTTTGTATTTTTAGTAGAGATGGGGTTTCACCACGTTAGCCAGGATTGTCTCGATATCCTGACCTTGTAATCAACCCACTGGCCTCCCAAAGTGCTGGGATTACAGGCGTGAGCCACTGCGCCCGGCTGACTTTCCTTGTTTTTAATGACCTCAGCAGTTTTGAGGAATACTGATCAGGTATATTGTAAGACGTCCCTCTGCTGAAACTTGCCTGATGTTTTTCTCAGTATTACAATGGTGCTATAGGTTTTTAGGAGAAAATTCACAGAGGTAAAGTGTCATTTTTGTCATATCACATTACGGGTACACATAGTACCCGTAATGTGATATGATAGTGTGTACTATCAACATGATTTATGACTATAGATGTTGACCTTGATCATCTGGCTGAGGTAGTGTTTGTCAGATTTCTCCACTGTAGAGTTACTCTTTTTTTTTCTTTAATCCTCTTTCCATACTGTACATTTTGGGAGGAAGTCATTGTGTGCAGTCCACACTTAAGTAGTATGGAGTGATGCCCCCTCCTTTAGGGTGGAGTATCTACATAATTTATTTGTAATTTTTATGGCAGGATATGTCATTTATTAATTTATTAAATACTTTATTTTTATTAGTAGGACTCATGCATATTTCCTTTATTCTTTCTTCCTTTTAAATGCATTTATAGCTATGAAATTCTCTTTAAGCACTGCTTAGCTGCATTCCATAAGTACAAAACTAGTTGTTTTTTTTGTTTTGTTTTGTTTTGAGATGGAGTCTCGCTCTGTCGCCCAGGCTGGAGTGCAGTGGCATGATCTCGGCTCACTGCAAATTCCGCCTTCCGGGTTCAAGCAATTCTCCTGTCTCAGCCTCCCGAGTAGCTGGGATTACAGGCACACGCCACCACACCTGGCTAATTTTTGTATTTTTAGTAGAGACGGGGTTTCACCATGTTGGTCAGGCTGGTCTCAAACTCCTGACCTCATGATCCGCCTACCTCAGCCTCCCAAAGTGCTGGGATTACAGGCATGGGCCACCATGCCCAGTGCAAAACTAGTTTTTAACCAACTCCTGAGCAGGTCCTTTGAAGTGAGTACTTGCTTGTCATGTGCTGGGGCTGATCCACAACTTAGACTGAGTGACACTGTAACATCCTGGTACCTTTATAAGAAGATTCTTTGGCACTTTACCAATCCCACTTTAACGAGATCTGCAATAGATGTGCATTTATCTGACTTTTTTTTTTTTGAGACCGAGTCTTGCTGGGTCAACCAGGCTGGAGTGCAGTGGCACCATCTTAGCTTAATGCAACCTCTGCCTCCTGGGCTAAAGTGATCCTCCCACCTCAGCCTCCTGAGTAGCTAGGACTACAGGCACACATCACTATGCCTGGCTAATTTTTGTACAGGCGTGAGCCACCATGCTCCATTTATTTGACATTCCTATGATATTAAGCAAAATCTCAGGGCAAGAAGTATCAAGTGGTTGTGACACAGCCAGAAGTTAGATTTCTGATGTTCATGATGGTTACTTTTAGTTTAATTTAGGCATGTCTTGTGCCACTTGTATAGCCGCAATGTAAGTTAAGGAGAGTAAACATGCATTCCTTCTAGATTATCTGGTTAACTTGGACAAGCATGTGTTACATGTGTGAGGAGGTGTGGAGAGAGGAGATGGGAAGTGGAGAGGTGGAGACTGTAAATATTTGCAATAGCTGAGGCCTGGCTCATGATCCAGAGAGGAGCCCAGGCAGCAGCCCAAGGGCAAAACTCTCAGGAAGGCACATGACATCAGGAATATGACAGCTTGAAAATTCTTCTTGGTGCAAACCCCACAAAAGTAGGGGTTTGAAGTAGGATGTGTCCTGGCCTACTTCCTTGTTTCTTGGCTTTCAAGTAAACTAAAGTTGGGCTTTGGCTCTTGGAGGACTGACTGGCCAGCACTGACTCCTAAGGGAAGCTTGTATCCACTGTGCCTTTGAGCCTCCCCAGGGATGTGATACCAGCCATGGCTGCTCTGCCAACTTGCTGTGTGACCTTGGGCAAGCTCCTTGACCTATCTGAGCCTCAGCTTCCTTATCTGGAAAACGAGACTGGACAGGACTGAGTAAATTATCTCTAGAGTCTCTTCCAGCTCTAATCTCCTATGTCAGATTTCCTGGCTGGTTCGAGCCCATTTTTCATTATAAAATGACCCCAAGAGAAACCTAGAGTGCTGTTTCTATATAGCTGCAATATAAGCTAAGCAGAGTAAACAGATGCATTTACTGTTTTTGGTTTGGTATTTTTCTTCTTTCCTTTCCTTCTCTCCCTACCCTTGCCCATGCTATTCTTCCCTGTATTTTTTCAGAGACCCAAACCTCCCTTAATCTTTAAACTGGGATGACATTGAAAAAGACATGAGGCTTCCCATAAATACTTTAATGACGTAGAATGACTGTTTTAGTTAGTGAAGGAAACCTCTGCAAACCAGCATGAAAAACAGTTCCTGAGGGCGTGCCTCAATTATGTTTTCATCCAGGGCATTTTCAGTGAACAAAACATAGTTCAATGAAAGAGAAGCAAAGAAAATTTATTTGTACCCACTTGCATTCTCTTCATAGGGTGATGAATAATTCTGGGAACAATGATAAAAATTACAACAAAGAATTCTGTTGTGACTCAGTTGGCAAACATCACACTTCAGTTCTTTTCCATATGCAAAAGATTAGGGAAGTGGCCAAATATTGTTAGATTGCAAGAGTTTTTTTTGCTAAAACCTCACTGAATTTTTCATCAATGTTCTACCTGCCCCTCCTGAAAATCACTGCAATGTCTTTTCTGCTACATATCAGAAAATGCGTTAGGGGCATTTTCTGAACAGGGGGAGAGGAAAAAGGAGAAATAGTGTCAGAGTTAGTAAATTCGTGCAAAAGTAACCAACCTCATAGGTTTGGCAGAGGCCTGGTGTCTGACATGTCTCAAGAATGGCAGTCAAGGCCAGGCACAGTGGCTCACGCCTGTAATCCCAGCACTTTGGGAGGCCAAGGTGGGCAGATCATTCAAGGTCGGGAGTTTGAGACCAGACTGACCAACATGGTGAAACCCTGTCCCTACTAAAAATACAAAAAAAATTAACCAGGCATGGTGGCGCGTGCCTGTAGTCCCAGCTACTTGGGAGGCTGAGGCAAGAGAATCACTTGAACCCGGGAGGTGGATGTTGCAGTGAGCCAAGATCACGCCACTGCACTCCAGCCTAGGCGACAAGAGTGAGACTCCATCTCAAAAAGGGCGGTCTAGAGTGATAAGAGTACTGGATTTGCAGCCAAAGGCCAGAGGTCTCAATCTGATCCCACCTTCAGAACCTTAGCCCTTCCAACTACAGATCCACAACAGAACTACAAATGAGACTTACTTTACATGATTGTTGTGAATGTCAAAAAAAGAATTGTAAACATGCCTTGAAAAGAGTAACTCATTTTGTCCATTGTCATGAAGAGGTCATGCTTCTTGGAAACAGAAATGCATTTCCAACAAACAGGATTGTTGTGAGGGAGGCTGTATCTGGGGATGGTGAGGCTTCCGTGATTTGTTCCCCATTCTTTCCACAGGTGTCTCTTCCTGCAGCAACATACTTGTAACCACTGAGGCAAGGCCGCAGGGGAATTCCTACTGGGGGACTTTCCCCAGGGGAATTGCCACAGGTGTGGGAACCAGCCTTGGGGACCCAGAATGGGGAGTTATTTGAGGACCTCATGATGCACAAGGGAAGGGCTAACACACCACAGGGGCTCAGAAAATGACCACAGCCTGCCTCCAAGGACCATGTCATCCCTCCTTCCTAACCAAAATGTGTGTTGGTCTTAGATGGATGGTTAAGCCCTTCCCTCTCTGAAGGTTCAAATAAACATCCTAAAGAGCTACAGAGTCAGATTCGGAGGTCTAGGAGTCACTTTTTTTAGTTCACTCATTTCCTTCTACTGTTTGAGGGTGAACATGGTCTTGTTCTTTAGGCGTCCAGAGTCCTCACTCCTGCCAGCTTTACTCCTTTCCTTCAATTTTCCATCCCCCACCCCATCCCACAGCCTTCCCTCCCCGGGAGTCCTATGCCCCTCCTAGAGATCTTCATTCCTTCTTGTGGAATAAAGAAATCCTAACCTCATGTTCCTGTTATGTTGCAAACTCTGGCTCCTTGGGGTTCCATAGGATGGTAATGGAGGGTTTCCTTTGCTGACTATAAGTGGTGTGTGGCGGGTGGGGGTAGCAGAGGGGTAAATTGGCTATGGAAAGAAAAGGAAATGTGGCATGTGAAGTGGTTTCTGATTCAGTTCAGGTTAGGTGCTCTACCAGCCAAATTGGGGTGAGTTTCCTCCTAAATTAACCTACAAGGAAACATATCTATGTGTCTCTGGGCAAAACAGATGTATGGAAAATTCTGTGTGTGTATGGGGGGGGCGGGCAGGTGGAGAAAGAGAGATAAAGAAGAGGAAGAGAAGAGGAGGAGGAGGAGTAAAAGGAAGGAGAAAGGGAACAGAAGGGAAAGGAATGGGGAAAGGGATCTTAATCCCATTCTATTTTTAAGTGGAATAATTTTAAATTGTAATTTAATGCCAGGCGCCATGGCTCACACCTGTAATCCCAGCACTTTGGGAGGCCGAGGCGGGCAGATCACGAGGTCAGGAGATCGAGACCATCCTGGCCAACATGGTGAAACCCCGTCTCTACTAAAATATAAAAAATTAGCCCAGTGTGGTGGCACGTACCTCTAGTCCCAGCTACTCAGGAGGCTGAGGCAGGAGAATCACTTGAACCCAGGAGGTGGAGGTTGTGGTTGCAGTGAGCTGAGATTGTGCCACTGCACTCCAGCCCGGCAACAGAGTGAGACTCTGTCTAAAAAAAAAAAAAAAAAAAAAAAAAATCTAATTAAAAAAATTTCAACTGAGAGCATAGATAGATGGTTGAAAGCCATTTGAAGTGTAAACTCTAATATCCATATGACAATGAGAGACATTCAGAACAAACTCAAGTACATAATGATTACAGCCGTCTGGGTGTGGTCTTGAGGCTCCATAATGAATTTCCATAATGAATAGCAAAGATAGCACTATCAAATCTATAACAAGTGGATCACATATCTGATTGAATGTTTCTTTAACTCGACCAAAAGGAGTTGGCAAATCAGCACATTTTCACCCACACATCATTCAAAAATAAAGCAAAACAAGCACAATCAAATGTTAAATTCATTAATGGCCTCTTAGTCCAATCAGAAGGTAAAGATGCAGTTGACTTTAGTCTCTCACTCAGAGTTAAGACATGTCTTTTGAACTTGTAAAAATGCATCATTTGAGCTTGGCTGTCTCTTCCTGAATTTAAACACATTCAATCAGATCCATAGCATAGGGATCAACCAAGTTTTCACCTATTAAATCTTTCTTAAAGTTTGAAAGAAGCTTCAAGCAATTTTTATTTGCTTTCCATTGTATTATTTCTAGCCCAGACAGCTTTCTTGTTAGCCATAAGACTTTCTGAGACTCTTTCAAAATTTGTATAATCGATTTTTATATGTCACTGCAATAATGATTGTTCAATGATCAGTTCTATCATTCAAGAGACATAAATGTTTAGGCTCATTTGTGCTTCCGTAACAGTAAAGCCCAGATTTTAAATAAGCATCTAAGTACATCCTATACTTTTTAAATTGCTCATAGAATTTTACACTGATTCACCTGTTAGGGTTTTGAAGACTCACCTTATTTATTTATTTATTTATTTATTTATTTATTTATTTATTTATTTATTTATTTTGAGACGGAGTCTCACTTTGTTACCCAGGCTGGAGTGTAGTGGCGTGATCTCAGCTCACTGCAACCTCTGCCTCCCGGGTTCAAGTGATTCTCCTGCCTTAGCCTCCTGAGTAGCTGGGATTACAGGTGCATGCCACCACGCCTGGCTAATTTTTGTATTTTTAGTGGAGACAGGGTTTCACCACATTGGCCAGGCTGGCCTCGAACTACTGACCTTGTGATCCGTCCGCCTTGGCCTCCCAAAGTGCTGGGATTACAGGCATGAGCCACTGCGCCCGGCCGACTCACCTTATTTTTATACGAAGGTACCTAAGAGGTAGTGAGCATGCATTCAGTTAGCATGAGCCGATGCTCGTACACTTGCAGATAGAGCTCAGGAGAGGCAGCAGGTGCCAAAGCCATGCCATGGCCATATAGCTTAGTCACACCCCAATTTATTGAGCTCATTTCTCCTCAAAGGGTCTGAGTCTTGATTTTCTCAATAAGCATCAGTGTTCTCAGTTGGTCAGTGGTAAAAATAGCATCTAACCTGTGTAAAGAACTGTGGTTTGAATACCAGCCTTTTTAGAGAAAGTTGAAAGCTTGTGCTAGCCCATATCTGTATGTGATCTCAGCTAGGAGAAGGCGCTCATTAAAATTTTCAGGCAAAGAATCAAATGGTTGTTTGTTTTTGTGGAGAAAACTTAAGACCTGTGGCAAAAGTAAAGGCATAAATGGGTGAATGATTTCATTGTTGACCTTGATCATAAAAAGTGACTCACTAAGTTGCTTTTCACAACAACATTCTTTTCAAGACTGAATGCTCTCAACACAAAGGCAAAAATAAATATTTTGAAATTGCATTTGATTTGATCTCAAGTAAAAAGAAGTTTGAGAGTCAGATAAAGACAGTTGATTATGGAGACCATGAGTCACTTAAAATTTTTTATCTACATCCAAAATTACATCATTGCTGGGAAAATAAGGAATAATGTTGCCAGTCATCTTTTATCATGGAAAAAGCCACTTTACCTATGTTCTCTGAGATGGTAAAAGAGCCCAAAGAGGCTCCTTCAAATCATCATGTGATGTGAGCAACTTGACCTCTTCACAAAGACACATTTGTTGAGTTTGCATCGGCTGAATTTCAGTAGCCTGAAAACATTGTTACATTACATTTTACATATAATTCTGGCATCTCCCCCGGATAGTTACTGTGATATTTGTTAGACTGTTAAAACAAGAAGTTGTAGCCATTATGTTAGTGTAATCTGTGTTTATAAATATTATGACAGAAGAGAAATTGCCTCTCTGGTGAATGTCTTCTAATACGTCCTCTTCATGCCCCAGGTGGCTTCTGAACCGAGAAGTCCCAGCTCTCTGTCCTGCTGAAGCAGCCCACACTTTTCACTGCTCCGTTTTCTCTGTCACTTTTCCTGCGTTTTCCAGACTTGGATAAGCAGGTCACACAGTGATCACCTCCTCCTTGCAGTAGAGTCAAAAGAGCTCTTCTTGACCCAGGAGTTCTTTGCAAAGTACTCTCTAAAATCATTTTTGGCCCATTAGCCCTATTCCAAGTTATATGGTAGGTACATCATAAAAGTTCCTGTTGAATCATCTTCATTGCTATGTTTTATGGGCTTTTCCATTCTGGGTACTTGGGCTCTCAATCCAGTTTTTGAAGTCTTCTTTCACTGTGGCACTCTCTTTGTCTTTGCTGGTTTTGGGTGTCTGGTATTTTTGGTCTGTGACACTTTTTTTCCTGGGTTTTCAGTAGGTGGTCATTTAAATAATTTCTAGGCCTTCTGTGCTTTTCCCTCTCTTTTTCCCCTCTTTTTCTTTTTAAAAATATCTTATCTTGTTAACTCG
Organism: Hylobates moloch; assembly: GCF_009828535.3. Classification (NCBI taxonomy): domain Eukaryota; kingdom Metazoa; phylum Chordata; class Mammalia; order Primates; family Hylobatidae; genus Hylobates; species Hylobates moloch. The sequence goes on along the minus strand of NW_026652291.1, from coordinate 33,558,065 downwards.
CCCTTTACATATTTCTTGAACTAGTATCAAATTTCCCTTTTCTAAAATTGAATACCTAGGCAATAGATATCCTTGGTTTTTCCCTCTCCCTGTGGAGAGTGGAGTTAGGGTAGGGATGGGGTTGAATTGTGGTTTGGTTTGTATGTTTGTCTCCTCCACAGCTCATGTTGAAACTTAATCCTCAATGTGGCAGTATTGAGAGGCAGGCCTTTAAGGCAATTTAAATACTGAGAGCCAATTGGATCATGAGGGCTATGCCCTTATGAATGGAATGGATTAATGGGTTCATAGATTAACGGGTTATCATGGGAGTGGGACAGGTCACTTTAAAAGAAGAGCGTTCAGAGCTAGCACACTCAGCCCCCTCACTGTGTGATCCCTGTGCTGCCTCAGGACTCTGCAGAGAGTCCCAACCAGCAAGAAGGCCCTCACCAGGTACAGCCCCTCAGTCTTGAACTTCTCAGTCTTTTTTTTTCTTTTTCTTTTTCTGAGACAGAGTCTTGCTCTGTCTCCCAGGCTGGAGTGCAGTGGCGTGATCTTGGCTCACTGCAACCTCTGTCTCCTAGGTTGGGTTCAAGCGATTCTCCTACCTCAGCCTCCTAGTAGCTGGGATTACAGGCATGCACCACCACACCTAGCAAATATTTTTATTTTTAGTAGAGATGGGGTTTTGCCATGTTGGGCAGGCTGGTCTCAAACTCCTGACCTCAGGTGATCTGCCCACCTCAGCCTCCCACAGTGCTGGGATTACAGGCATGAGCCACTGTGCCTGGCCAGACTTTTCAGTCTTTTTTTGTTTTTGTTTTTGTTTTTTTTTGAGACAGAATCTCACTCTTGTCACCCAGGCTGGAGTGCAGTAGCATGATCTCAGCTCACTGCAACCTCTGCCTCCTGGGTTCAAGCTATTCTCCTGCCTCAGCCTCCCAAGTAGCTGGGATTACAGGCACCCACCACCACACCTGGCTAATTCTCATTCTTAATGATGGTAAGAAATATTTTCCTTTTCTTTATAAATTATCCAGTTTTAGGTATTCTGTTACAAGCAACACAAAATGGATTAAGACAAATAGAACTAACATTTATTATATAGACAATATAGACTTTATATATGATTTTATTTTGTTTACAAATGCTTATGCCTGAGATTATAATAATAGTCAGCATTTATTAAGCATTTACCACCTAACTAATGATTAGGTTTTTTGCTAAGTGACTTGTACGCACTATCTCATTTGAGTCTTATGACAATTATAGCAGGTGGACTATATTATTTTCCCCCATTTAAAATGTAAGAAAGCTGAAGTTCAGACAGGCCAAGTGACTTGCCCAAAGTTGCACAGCTAGTAAGCAACTGAAGTGAGCTTCACACTCAGTCCACAGCTTTGGCAGCTATGCACGTGATCACCCTGTTAAAAAGTGTCCATCAATGGATGAATGGATAAAGAAAAGCGGTAGATAGTATTTTATGGAATACTATTCAACCATAAAAAGAATGAAGTCCTGTTATTTGCAGAAACATGATGAAACTGGGGATTATTATGTTGAGTGAAATAAGCCAGACACAGACAAATATTGCATGTTCTGACTTACATGTGGGAGCTAAAAAAGTTGATCTCATGGAGGTAGGGAGTAGAATGATGGTTACCAGAGGCAAGGGGTGTATGGATGAAAGAGGGGCATAAAGATAGGTTGGTTAATGGGTACAAACATATAGTTAGATAGAAGGAATAAGTTCTAATATCTGATAGCAGAGTAGGGTGGTTATAGTTGACAACTAAGTATTGTGTATTTCACAATAGCTAGTAGAGAGACTTGAAATGCTTCCAACTCATAGAAATGATAAATGCTGCAGGTGATGGGTATCCTAAATACCATGACTTGATCATTACACATTATTGTTACATGTGTAAGACATTACACATTAATGTTACATTCCTTACATTCCATGCATGTAACCAAATATCTTCTGTACCCCAGCAATATGTACAGATACTATGTATCAGTTAAAAAAAGAAGTAAATTCCTATCTGTCCAAGATGGCCTAATAGGAACAGCTCTGGTCTGTAGCTCCCAGTGTGATGGACGCAGAAGAAGGGTGATTTCTGCATTTCCAACTGAGGTACCTGGTTCATCTCACTGGGACTGGTTGGACAGTGGGTGCAGCCTACGGAAGGTTAGCCGAAGCAGGGTGGGGCATTGCCTCACCTGAGAAACAAGGGGTCGGGGGATTTCCCTTTCCTAGCCGAGGGAAGACGTGACAGATGGTATCTGGAAAATTGGGACACTCCTGCCCTAATACTGCACTTTTCCAGTAGTCTTAGCAAACGGCGCACCAGGAGATTATATCCCGCACCTGGCTCAGTGGGTCCCACGCCCACGGAGCCTTGCTCACTGCTAGCGCAGCAGTCCAAGATCGAAATGCAAGGTGGCAGCCTGGGCTGAGGGAGGGTCGTCTGCCATTGCTGAAGCTTGAGTAGGTAAACAAAGTTGCCGGGAAGCTCGAACTGGGTGGAGCCCACTGCAGCTCAAGGAGGCCTGCCTACCTCTGTAGACTCCACCTCTGGGGGCAGGGCATAGCTGAACAAAAGGCAGCAGAAACTTCTGCAGACTTAAACGTCTTTGACAGCTTTGAAGAGAGCAGTGGTTCTCCCAGCATGGAGTTTGAGCTCTGAGAACCGATAGACTTCCTCCTTAAGTGGGTCTCTGACTCCCGTGTAGCCTAACTGGGAGACACCTGCCCGTAGGGGCCGACTGACACCTCACACAGCCGAGTGCCCCTCTGAGATGAAGCTTCCAGAGGAAGGATCAGGCAGCCTCCCCGGGTGATACCCAGGCAAACAGGGTCTGGAGTAAGCTTCCAGCAAACTCCAACAGACCTGCAGCTGAGGGTCCTGACTGTTAGAAGGAAAACTAACAAACAGAAAGGAATAGCATCAACATCAACAAAAAGGACATCCACACCAAAACCCCATCTGTTGGTCACCATCGTCAAAGACCAAAGGTAGATAAAACCACAAAGATGGGGAGAAACCAGAGCAGAAAACTTAAAATTCTAAAAACCAGAGCACCTCTTCTCCTCCAAAGGATCGCAGCTCCTCACCAGCAACGGAACAAAGCTGGATGGAGAATGACTTTGGTGAGTTGACAGAAGTAGGCTTCAGAAGGTCGGTAATAATAAACTTCTCTGAGCTAAAGGAGGATGTTGGAACCCATCTCAAGGAAGCTAAAAACCTTGAAAAAAGATTAGATGAATGGCTAACTAGAATAAACAGCATAGAGAAGACCTTAAATGACCTGATGGAGCTGAAAACCAAGGCACGAGAACTACGTGATGCATGCACAAGCTTCAGTAGCCGATTCGATCAAGTGGAAGAAAGGGTATCAGTGATTGAAGATAAAATGAATGAAATGAAGCGAGAAGAGAAGTTTAGAGAAAAAAGAGCAAAGAGAAACGAACAAAGCCTCCAAGAAATATGGGACTATGTGAAGAGACCAAATCTATGTTTGATTGGTGTACCTGAAAGTGACAGGGAGAATGGAACCAAGTTGGAAAACACTTCAGGATATTATCCAGGAGAACTTCCTCAACCTAGTAAGGCAGGCCAACATTCAAATTCAGGAAATACAGAGAACGCCACAAAGATACTCCTCGAGAAGAGCAACCCCAAGACACATAATTGCCAGATTCACCAAGGTTGAAATGAAGGAAAAATTGTTAAAGGTAGCCAGAGAGAAAGGTTGTGTTACCAACAAAGCGAAGCCCATCAGACTAACAGCAGACCTCTTGGCAGAAACTGTACAAGCCAGAAGAGAGTGGGGGCCTATATTCAACATTCTTGAAGCAAAGAATTTTCAACCGAGAATTTAATATCCAGCCAAACTAAGCTTCATAAGTGAAGGAGAAATAAAATCCTTTACAGACAAGCAAATGCTGAGAGATTTTGTCACCACCAGGCCTGCCTTACAAGAGCTCCTGAAGGAAGCACTAAATAGGGAAATGAAAAACCGGTACCAGCCACTGCAAAAACATGCCAAATTGTAAAGACCATCGATGCTAGGAAGAAACTGCATCAACTAACGAGCAAAATAACCAGCTAACGTCATAATGACAGGATCAAATTCACACATAACAATATTAACCTTAAATGTAAATAGACTAAATGCTCCAATTAAAAGACACAGACTGGAAAATTGGATAAAGAGTCAAGACCCATCAGTGTGCTATATTCAGGAGGCCCAGCTCATGTGCAGAGACACACATAGGCTCAAAATAAGGGGATGCAGGAAGATCTACCAAGCAAATGGAAAGCAAAAAAAACCCAAAAAACAGGGGTTGCAATCCTAGTCTCTGATAAAACAGACTTTAAACCAACAAAGAGCAAAAGAGACAAAGAAGGCCATTACATAATGGTAAAGGGATCAATTCAACAAGACGCGCTAACTATCCGAAATATATATACAGCCAACACAGGAGAGCCCAGATTCATAAGGCAAGTCCTTAGAGACCTACAAAGAGACTTAGACTCCCACACAATAATAATAGGAGACTTTAACACCCCACTGTCAATATTAGACAGATCAACGAGACAGAAGGTTAACAAGGATATCCAGAACTTGAACTCAGCTCTGCACCAAGCAGACCTAACAGACATCTACAGAACTCCACACCCCAAATCAACAGAATATACATTCTTCTCAGCACCACACCACACTTATTCCAAAATTGACCACATAGTTGGAAGTAAAGCACTCCTCAGCAAATTTAAAAGAACAGAAATCACAACAAACTGTCTCTCAGACCACATTGCAATCAAATTAGAACTCAGGATTAAGAAACTCACTCAAAACTGCACAACTACATGGAAACTGAACAACCTGTTCCTGAATGACTACTGGGTAAATAACGAAATGAACGCAGAAATAAAGATGTTCTTTGAAACCAATGAGAACAAAGACACAACATACCAGAATCTCTGGGACACATTTAAAGCAGTGTGTAGAGGGAAATTTATAGCACTAAATGCCCACAAGAGAAAGCAGGAAAGATCTAAAATTGACACCCTAACATCACAATGAAAAGAACTAGAGAAGCAAGAGCAAACACATTCAAAAGCTAGCAGAAGGCAAGAAATAACTAAGATCAGAGCAGAACTGAAGGAGTTAGAGACACAACAAACCCTTCAAAAAATCAATGAATCCAGGAGCTGGTTTTTTGAAATGATCAACAAAATAGACTGCTAGTAAGACTAATAAAGAAGAAAAGAGAGAAGAATCAAATAGACACAATAAAAAATGATAAAGGGGATATTACCACTGATCCCACAGAAATACAAACTACCAGCAGAGAATACTATAAACACCTCTGTGCAATTAAACTAGAAAGTCTAGAAGAAATGGATAAATTCCTGGACACATACACCCAACCAAGACTAAACCAGGAAGAAGTTGAATCCCTGAATAAACCAATAACAGGCTCTGAAATTGAGGCAGTAGATAATAGCCTACCAAACAAAAAAAGTCCAGGACCAGACGGATTCCTAGCCGAATTCTACCAGAGGTACAAAGAGGAGCTGGTACCATTCCTTCTGAAACTATTCCAATCAATAGAAAAAGAGGAAATCCTCCCTAACTCATTTTATGAGGCCAGCATCATCCTGATACCAAAGCCTGGCAGAGACACAACAAAAAAAAGAGAATTTTAGACCAATATGCCTGATGAACATTGATGCGAAAATCCTCAGTAAAATACTGGCAAACCGAATCCAGCAGCACATCAAAAAGCTTATCCACCTCGATCAAGTGGGCTTCATCCCTGGGATGCAAGGCTGGTTCAACATATGCAAATCAGTAAATGTAATCGATCACATAAACAGAACCAAAGACAAAAACCACATGATTATCTCAATAGATGCAGAAAAGGCCTTTGACAAAATTCAACAGCCCTTCATGCTAAAAACTCTCAATAAACTAGGTATTGATGGGACATATCTCAAAATAATGAGAGCTATTTATGACAAACCCACAGCCAATATCACACTGAATGGCCAAAAACTGGAAGCATTGCCTTTGAAAACTGGCACAAGACAGGGATGACTTCTCTCACCACTCCTATTCAACATCGTGTTGGAAGTTCTGGCCAGGGCAATCAGGCAGGAGAAATAAATATAAGGTATTCAACTAGGAAAAGAGAAAGTCAAATTGTCCCTGTTTGCAGATGACATGATTGTATATTTAGAAAACTCCATCGTCTCAGCCCAAAATCTCCTTAAGCTGATAAGCAACTTCAGCAAAATCTCAGGATACAAAATCAATGTGCAAAAATCACAAGCATTCCTATACACCACCAACCAACCAACAGAGAGCCAAATCATGAGTGAACTCCCATTCACAATTGCTTCAAAGAGAATAAAATACCTAGGAATCCAACTTTCAAGGGATGTGAAGGACCTCTTCAAGGAGAACTACAAACCACAGCTCAATGAAATAAAAGAGGACACAGACAAATGGAAGAACATTCCATGCTCATGGATAGGAAGAATCAGTATCGTGAAAATGGCCATACTGCCCAAGGTAATTTATAGATTCAATGCCATCCCCATCAAGCTATCAATGACTTTCTTCACAGAATTGGAAACAACTCCTTTAAAGTTCACATGGAGCCAAAAAAGAGCCCACATTGCCAAGACAATCCTAAGCAAAAAGAACAAAGCTGGAGGTATCATGCTACCTGACTTCAAACTATACTACAAGTCTACAGTAACCAAAACAGCATGGTACTGGTACCAAAACAGACATATAGACCAATGGAACAGAACAGAGGCCTCAGAAATAACACCACACATCTACAACCATCTGATCTTTGACAAACCTGACAAGAACAAGAAATGGGGAAAGGGTTCCCTATTTAATAAATGGTGCTGGGAAAACTGGCTAGCTATATGTAGAAAGCTGAAAATGCATCCCTTCCTTACACCTTATACAAAAATTAATTCAAGATGGATTAAAGACTTAAATGTTAAACTAAAACCAATAAAACCCTAGAAGCAAACCTAGGCAATACCATTCAGGCCATAGGCATGGGCAAGGACTTCATGACTAAAACACCAAAAGCAATGGCAACAAAAGCCAAATTGAGAAATGGGATCTAATTAAACTAAAGAGCTTCTGCACAGCAAAAGAAACTACCATCAGAGTGAACAGGCAACCTACAGAATGGGAGAAAATTTTTGCAATCCACCCATCTGACAAAGGGCTAATATCCAGAATCTACAAAGAACTTAAACAAATTTACAAGAAAAAATCAAACAACCCCATCAACAAGTGGGCAAAGGATATGAACAGACACTTCTCAAAAGAAGACATTTATGCAGCCAACAGACACATGAAAAAATGCTCATCATCACTGGTCATCAGAGAAATGCAAATCAAAACCACAATGAGATACCATCTGACACCAGTTAGAATGGCCATCATTAAAAAGTCAGGAAACAACAGGTGCTGGAGAGGATGTGGAGAAATAGGAACGCTTTCACACTGTTGGTGGGAGTGTAAACTAGTTCAACCATTGTGGAAGACAGTGTGGTGATTCCTCAAGGATCTAGAACTAGAAATACCATTTGACCCAGCCATCCCATTACTGGGTATATACCCAAAGGATTATAAATCATGCTACTATAAAGACACATGCACATGTATGTTTATTGTGGTACCATTCACAATATTGTGGTACCATTCACAATAGCAAAGACACAAAGACAAAAACCCAAATGTCCATCAATGATAGACTGGATTAAGAAAATGTGGCACATATACACCATGGAATACTATGCAGCCATAAAAAAGGATGAGTTCATGTCCTTTGTAGGGACATGGATGAAGATGGAAACCATCATTCTGAGCAAACTGTCACAAAGAAAAACAAACACCGCATGTTCTCAACAATGAGAACACTTGGACACACGGCGGGGAACATCACACACTGGGGCCTGTTGCAGGGTGCGAGGAGGGGGGAGGGATAGCATTAAGAGAAATACCTAATGTAAATGATGAGTTAATTGGTGCAGCACACCAACATGGCACATGTATACATAAGTAACAAACCTACATGTTGTGCACATGTACCCTAGAACTTAAAGTATTAAAAAAAAAAAAAAGGAAGTAAAAAGAAAACTAAAAAAAAAAACAAAACCGTTTTGTAGCCGGGGTTCACAACCAGATTGGCCTGGCTGTGATGTCCGGGCTCCTTCCACTATAGCACCTCTGCCTCCCTCATTATCATATGCTATTACATTCAACCCTGGGGTGTGTAATTGAATAGTCTTGTGACTAGTGGCCCATGATGGAAAGGTAATATCCCTAAATTCCCTCTAAAGATGTTTAAGCCATGATATGGCTGAACAACTGTAGTCAAAAATGGGTATTAAAAAAGTCAAATGATCTAATGTATATTGAAGTTTGAATAATTTGCAACATGTTAAATGATATTGAGAAATTATTTCCATACCTGATACAAAAGAATCATCAGCCCTGTTTGAGTCTGTTGATAACATTCTCTGTGGGTCATATTGCCCACATTTTTGAAATAGACAAGTGTGAACTTGTAAAGGTCTTAAATTCATTCATTTATTCCCTCATTCATTAATCCATTTGTTCAATCCATTTTATATTTATTAAGTTCCAACAATGTGCCAGCTACTATTGTAGGTAATGTGGCTATAAAGACAGATGAAGCTGTTGTTTTCTCAGATTGTAGTCTGAGGTTTAAGCAGGGGCTCGTGAACTGGTCTCATGTATGTTTTTAAAAGATAACTCTGGCTGCTAGAAGGAGAATGGGGCAAGAGAGGAGGGAGGTGGACTAGTTGGGAGCATTTTATTGTATTCTAGTCAAAGAATGATGGTAGCTTGGATCATCAAGGGTGAGAGAGGTGAAAGGGATACGAGGAGGTTGGGTTCAGGATACATTTTGAAGGAAAAGCCATTTGGCTTTTGCCAATAGACAGGTTGTGGGCAGTGAGAGAGAGCTGAAGATGATTCCCAGTTTTTTGGCCCAAGCAGCTGGATGAATGCAAACACCATTGTCCGTGTAGGGGAGCTACGTGGGAACAACAGGCTTGGGAAGAAATGCAGATCAGTGTTGTGTTTTGGCTGCTTTCTGTTTGAGATATCCATCAGGCATATTCCCGTGGCCTTGTCCAGGTGTGGAGGCTGGGTGGGTCTGGAGCTCAGAAAAGTGCAGGCACTCCGTGCAATTGACTACCACACCCCAGCTCACTCACAGGTAGATCAACCTGGACCAGAGCTAAGGTTTCTGGCCTCTTTCAGCCAGCAATGGGTTGACTGTACATCACATGGACCTGGAGGAGACACACATGGTTTCTCTAGTGTGTGCTCCTGAGAGGCACCCAATCCCTAGTGTCCCTCCCACAGAGGAAACCCTCCAGGCAGAGGACGTGGCTCCTAGGGCTCCAAGAGGCAGCCCCAGTGGCCAACTAGAAGAGGTTTTGATCTGCAGACAACCTATTAGGTTACTTAACTTCCCCACCCCCACTGCCTACGTCTGTGGTTGATAATAATAGTAAATACTTTATTTAGAACAGCCAGGCACTGTTCTAAGCACTTTAATGTATTATCTTGTTAATCTTCAGTCCCTCCCACATGGAATGCGCTCTTACTATCCCCATTTGATACTGAGGCACAGAGTGGGTATAGAACACGTGGCTGCAAGGCTGGCCTGGCCTCTGACCCGCTGGTGCCGATGGGCTTCCCTTCCTCATCCCTGCTCCTGCTGCTCCTCCGAAGTCCCTTTCTTTTCCTTGCTAAGCCTGGCACGTGACGGGGTTTCTGCTTAGGCTTCAGGGCCTGCTTATTCTCCTCTGACACCTGTAGAGCTGAGGGAGCACCAGCCTGGCTCTCTGCTTTGGGGTCTTCAGTCAAGTGCTATTTAGAAAAGGTGAGGCCCCCTCCTAGCTTGACCTCTGAAGCACCCTGGAAATCCCCAGAGAATTTACTGAACAAAGGCCGACAAAGGAAGGTCCAAATCAAGGGAAGAGAAAGCCTCATGGTTCTTAGTACTGGGTACAGCAAGTCCCCTGGATTAGGGCAAAAGCTGCCCAACAAATCTACTTGTTTCTGCTGTGTTTGATCAAATATTCTTTTGGGGCATTTAGTGAGGTTTAAACATTTTCGCTATATCCTTGTACACTTTTTGTTAAGCTCATTGCTAGCATCTTTATCTTTTTTTAAATTTTTTACTTTTTTGAGACGAAGTCTTGTTCTGTCACCCAGGCTGGAGTGTAGTGGCACCATCTCAGCTCATTGCAACTTCCATCTCCCAGGTTCAAGTGATTCTCTTGCCTCAACCTCCTGAGTAGCTGGGATTATAGGCACATGCCACCATGCCTGGCTAATTTTTGTATTTTTAGTAGAGACAGGGTTTTGCCATGTTGGCCAGGCTGGTCTTGAACTCCTGACCTCAGGTGATCCACTCGCCTCAGCCTCCCACAGTGCTGGGATTACAGGCATCAGCTACTGTGCCTAGCTAGTATTTTATCTTTTATGTTGCCACTTAAATATAAAAAAATTCTACTATACCTGCTAACTGGTGGTTGTTTATATATATGAAAACTATAGGTTTTGTATACTTACTTTGCATCCAACCAGGGTATTGAACTCTTTTATTGTAAACAGTGGATTTTCAGGGATGAAATAGATCTATCGTGTTGAGAAGTATTCACATACTCCTACTTTACTATGTGTTTTTATGAAGATTGGCTTATCAGCTTTGTCAAATGCTGTTTCAGCATCTATGAACATGATCATATGATTTTCTCTTTAGAGCTATTAAGATAAATTATGTTAATAGCTTTTCTAATATTGAATAGTCTGAGCATTCCAGGAATAAATTCCACTCTGTCATGATGTGTTCATTTTATTTTTTATTTTTAAATTTTATTTATTTTTTGAGACAGAGTTTCGCTCTGTCACCCAGGCTGGAGTGCAGTGGCGCAACCTCGGCTCACTGCAACCTCTGCCTCCTGGGTTCAAGTGATTCTCCTGCCTCGGCTGCCCAAGTAGCTAGGACTTCAGGTGCATGCCACAATGCCTGGCTAATTTTTGTATTTTTAGTATAGACAGGGTTTCACCATGTTGGCCAGGCTGGTCTCGAACTCCTCAAGTGACCTCAAGTGATCCACCCGCCTTGGCCTCCCAAAGTGCTGGGATTACAGGTGTGAGCCACCGTGCCCATCCATGTCTTAGTTTTAAATGAGTTGTTGGGTTTAGAATTGATGCCCTTGGCCGGGCGCGGTGGCTCACGCTTGTAATCCCAGCACTTTGGGAGGCCGAGGCGGGCGGATCACGAGGTCAGGAGATCGAGACCATGGTGAAACCCCGTCTCTACTAAAAATACAAAAAATTAGCCGGGCGCGGTGGCGGGCGCCTGTAGTCCCAGCTACTCGGAGAGGCTGAGGCAGGAGAACGGCGTGAACCCGGGAGGCGGAGCTTGCAGTGAGCCGAGATTGCGCCACTGCACTCCAGCCTGGGTGACAGAGCAAGACTCCGTCTCAAAAAAAAAAAAAAAAAAAAAAGAATTGATGCCCTTATATGAGACTGATTTATAGTTGGTTTGTTTTGTATACACTTAGACAGATTTTTTTTTCATTATTATATTGGCTTTATAGAAAGAATTTGAAAAATTACCTCATTTTTTCATGCTCTGAAACAGTTTGCGTTATTAGAATTCTGTTCTTTGAGAGTCTGATAGAATTCCTCTGCTTTTTGATGCTACTTTTAGGGGAGTCAATTCTCACAATTTTCTATTTTTCCTACAGATAGACCTGTCTTGATTTTTCTCTTTCTTCTGAGTTAGTTTTATTGTTATATTTTTCCTAGAAAATTGTTCATTTCATTCATATTAATAAGTGTAGTTCTCTTAATTGCCCCTGTATCCATGGCTACTATCCTATAATTGGTTATTCTGTGTATACATACTTTTGTCCTTTCTTTCCTCACTGGCTAGTTAGTGGTTTGTTGCATGTTGCGCTCCCCAGGCGAGAGGACTCCGAGGGGGAGCTGAGTGTACAAATATTTATCAGGGAATGCCGCTGGAATAAACACCTGTGAAAGGGAGGGGAAGGAAGCAGGAGAGAACAGAAGAAGAAGTCTTGCTATGATGCAGTTCCAATAAACCTCTGGTGATGTCCTGGGCAGCTCTGGAACTAGAATAGCCTATCCCTGTTGTTTCCCATTAGGATGGGATGTCCAGGCTTCTGTTCCTGCTTTGAACAGCTAGTGGAGACACACCACTCCAGAAAGGGGTGCAACTTTGAGTGAGGGGCTATCTGCAGCACAGTGTAGGGGAGCGAAAATCAGCTTCCTGCCACCCTTCTTGGTGCCTTGGCTGGGCTATGAATTAAACGAACATAAAACAGATCAACAGGAGGAAATTGTACTTAATTATGTGCACGTGCTGGGGAGTCCTATAAAATATGAGACTAGAAGAAGGGTCAAGTGATTGAAGCTTAGACAATATCTTGAGCTACAGGATGGAGGGGGAAGCTTATACAGCATATTAGTCCATCTTGCACTGCTATAAAGAAATACCTGAGACTAGGTATTTATAGAGAAAAGAGGTTTGATTTTATTGCTTTTACTTGTATTTATTTCATCTGTTTTCTTTTGAGTCAGATGCCTAATTCGTATGTTCCTTTTTCTTTCATGTTTATTTTTATAAATATTTTTAAGGTTATTTATTTTCCTCTGAATATGACTTTAGCTGTATTTCATAGGTTCTGACACATCTTGGTTATTTTTTTCCTAGAAAGTCTGCAGTTTTTGTTTGTATTTTTTCAGAACTTAAATCTCTTAAGTCGTTTAAGAGTTTTTTAAAATTTGCAGATGAAAGGAACTTTTTGTTTTCTGATTGTTACTAATTTCTAATTTTATTGCCTTTGACTAGAAAATGTTATAGGTACTGTTTCTAGTGTAAACCAAAAATAAAATTCTAAGCCCCCTGATGTGGTTTGGATCTGTGTCCCCACTCTATAACAACCCAATCCAGGCAGGACCAGAAATGGTCCAGATCCTTCAGGAATTAAGGTTTGGGTCACCCTACTGCGGGTACCAATTTTCTATGTTAGACTGTTCTCACATTGCTATAAATACCTGAGACTGGGTAATTTATAAAGAAAAGAGTATTAATTGGCTGATGGTTCTGCAGGCTTTACAGGAAGCATGGCACCAGCATCTGCGCAGCTTCTGAGGAGGCTTCAGGGAGCTTTTACTCATGGTGGGAAGTGAAGCAGGAGCAGGCACTTCACATGGCAAAAGCAGGAGCAAGGGGTAGGGGAAGGTGCCACAGGCTTTTAAACAACCAGCTCTCATGAGAACTCCCTCACTCATCACCAAGGGGATGGGCTAAGCCATTCATGAGGAATATGCTCCCATCATCCAAACATTTCCACCAGGAGGTGGGAATTACATCTCAACATGAGATTTGGTGGGAGCACAGATCCAAACACCCAACCAACTGAATGGACCCCACCCTCCTGGATAAGGGGATCCCAAAGAAACTTCACAAATTAGTTCAGACCATGATGGGAAAGAGATTGGCTCTGCCTTGTTATACCCTCCTCCCTTCTGGAGTTTTGGCACAACTGACTAGCATTGACATTAGAGATCATAAGACTGACAAAACAGACTCTTTGTAGCAATAAGATACCAAACTCCAACCTGACTCTGGTATAGCATCACACGACAGATAACAGGCCCTAAAGGAAATCAAAGTATTTTACCCCAAAATATATTTCTTTGACATATTTTGGAATGGCCCTAAAAAGCCATCTCTTGTGGGAGAAATTTGCATTCTGTAGAGTGTCTCTTTCCCTTACTAGATCTTTTCCAGAGAGTCTGACACTTTTTAAAGTCTGAAAAGAGACATTTACCATCTATTCTCTCTGAAGCTTGCTATGTGGAGCCTTCATTTACATAAAAAGAACCTTGGCTGCCACAACTCAAGCATTTCCTTCTGCTGACTTCAACTCTTTAGGCAAATCTTAACTCTTTCAACCAACTGCCAATCAGAAAAATCTTTGACTCCACTTACTTATGACCTGTAGATCCCCGCGCTTCGAGATATCCCACCTTTCCTGGCTGAATGAATGTACAACTTTACATATATTGATTTTATTGATTTATGTCTTTTCCTGTAACTTCGGTCTCCCTAAAATATATAAAACTAAGCTGTAACCTGACCACCTTGGGTGCATGTTCTCAGAACCTCTTGAGGCTGTGTTGTGGGCCATGATCATTCATATTTGGTTCAGAATAAACCTCTTCAGGCCGGGCGAGGTGGCTCACACCTGTAATCCCAGCACTTTGGAAGGCAGAGGTGGGCAGATCCCTTGAGCTCAGGAGTTCAAGACCAGCCTGGCTAACATGGCGAAACCCCATCTCTACAAAAATTACAGAAATTAGCTGGGCTTGGTGGCACGCTTCTGTAATCCCAGCTACTCGGGAGACTGAGGTGGGAGGACCACTTGAGCCTGGGAAGTTGAGGCTGTAGTGAGCCATGATCATGCCACTGAACTTCAGCCTGGGTAACAGAGTGAGGCCCTATCTCAAAGAAAAAAAAAAAAGAATAAACTGCTTCAAATATTTTATAGAATTTGGTTTTTTTGGGTTAACACTAGTATTTGTAATTTTTGAGGTTTCCTTTGTGGACTTGATATATGATCAATTTTTGTGAAAGTACCATAGGTGCTTGGAGAGGCATATTTTTAATTTTTAGGATACACAGTTTGTATATTAATTAAAATGTACCTTATCAATTATTTAGGTATTCTATATCTTATTTATTCTTTGCTCCGCTTAATGCTTTTTGGCTCTTATTCTAGCTTACTTTGTATTTAAGATGATGGCCTCTGCTTTTTTGTTTGTTTGCATCTGCTTAGTATATCTTAGCACAAACTTCCATTTCCAACCTTGCTACATATATTTTTTCAGGTGTGTATTCTGATTGTTGCAAAGAGGTAGATTTTGTTTAGTGATCCAATCTGAACATCTTTTTATTTTAATAAGTAAATTAAGCCATTTACGTTACTGATGTGACAGATATGTTGGGTTTAGTTCTGACATTCTAATTTATGTAATATTTTCTGTATTTAGAAACGTCTTTTTGCTGTATTTTTTTTTCTTTGCATTAGTTCTCTGTCTAGTACTTCTGATGTTTAGAAAGGTAGCTATTTTTGTTTTGTTCATAAAAAATAATTCATAATTATAATTTTATTTAATACCCTTAGTTAGTCCTTTATTTATTTAAAAAATACCTACTAATTCCTTAACATGAGAAGTGATAACATTAGCATGCTTCCTTTTACTTCCCCTTCCCTTCTTCTTCTTCTTTTTTTTGTTTGTTTGTTTTTTCTTTTTTTTTGCTCTGTTGTCCAGGCTGGAGTATAGTGGCATGACCATGGCTCTCTGCAGCCTCTACCTCCCAGCTCAAGCGATCCTTCCCCTCAGCATCCCAAGTAGCAGTAGCTAGAACCACAAGCATGCACCACCATGCCCAGCTAATTTTTAAATTTTTTTTGTAGAGCTGGGGTCTTGCTATGTCACCCAAGTTTTGGCGTCCCAAAGTGTTGGGATTACAGGCATGAGCCACCACTTCTTTATCCCTTTATTTTTGTCAAGGTTCTCTTTCTTAACATTTCTTTTGAACTGTTACATATGCTTATATGTCTACTACTTGTTACATTTTAAATAATATCTTTGAGTCCCTTTTTTACAGATGAAGCCATCTGTGAACCTAATTGTCCCCCTAACTGCTTTCCCTCTTTCTCATTCTTTGTTGTATAATTTTTACGTTGTCAGGAATAATTACATTTAATATTCCATCCAGTAGCATTTTCTCTGACATGAGGTATTTCATTTCAATATACAAATTTAAGATTCAGAAGTGATCCTCTGAATTTTACCTTTAAATGTTCTTCCATTTCAGTCTCTTGGCCTCCTCTCCTCTCCTCTCCTTTCTTTTTTTGATGGAGTATTTTTTTTGCTCTTGTTGCCCAGACTGGAGTGCAATGGCATGATCTCGGCTCACTGCAACCTCCGCCTCCCGAGTTCAAGCGATTCTCCTGCCTCAGCCTCCTGAGTAGCTGGGATTACAGGCATGCACCACCACCCCCAGCTAATTTTGTATTTTTAGTAGAGACGGGGTTTCTCCATGTTGGTCAGGCTGGTCTTGAACTCCTGACCTCAGGTGATCCGCCTGCCTCGGCCTCCCAAAGTGCTAGGATTACAGGCATGAGCAACCATGCCCACCCTCTTTCTTCTTTCTTAATTTTTTATTTTTATATATCTCATCCTAACTCTTGTTTCTTCTTTCAATTAAAAGTATTTTGAATTTCTTCCATATGTTCTCTATGTCTATCATTGTTTTCTCTAATCCTTTTTAGTTATGCCTTTGTTTCCATTTTATCTTATTCTCTTTTAATTTTTATCTTTAGTGTCCTTATTGTGATTTTTAAAACTTTTATTTAGGTTCGGGGTCCATGTGCAGGTTTGTCATGTAGGTAAGCTCATGTCACGGGGGTTTGTTGTACAGATTATTTCATCACGCAGGTACTAAGCCTAGTACCCAAGAGTTATTTTTTCTGATCCTCTCCCTCCTCTCACCCTGTACCCTTAAGTAGGCCCCAGTGTCTGTTGTTTCTCTTTCTGTGTCCATATGTTCTCATCATTTAGCTCCCACTTATACATGAGAACATGTGGTATTTGGTTTTCTGCTCCTGCATTAGTTTACTAAGGATAATGTCCTCCAGCTCCATCCATGTTCCTGCAAAGGACAAAAACTCATTCTTTTTTATGGCTACATAGTATTCCATGATGTATATGTACCACATTTTCTTTATTCAGTCTACCATTGATGGGCATTTAGGTTGATTCCATGTCTTTGCTATTCTGAATACTGCTGCAATGAACATTGCATGCATGTGTCTTTATGGTAGAACGATTTATATTCCTTTGGGTATATATCCAGTAGTAGGATTACTGAGTCAAATGGTAGTTCTGTTTTTAACTCTTTGAGGAATCACCATACTGCTTTCCACAATGGTTGAACTAATTTACACTCTTACCAGTAGTGCATAAGCATTCCCTTTTCTCCACAGCTTTGCCAGCATCTGCTACTTTTTGGCTTTTCACTAATAGCCATTCTGACTGGTTTAAGATGGTATCTCATTGTGGTTTTGATTTACATTTTTCTAATGATCAGTAATATTGAGCTTTTTTTTCTTATGCTTGTTGGTTGTATGTATGTCTTCCTTTGAAAAGTGTCTCTTCAAGTTCTTTGCCTACTTTTTAATTGTCTTTTCTTTTCTTGTAAATTTGTTTAAGTTTCTTTTAGATGCTAGATAGTAGGCTTTGTCAGATGCTTAGTTTGTAAATATTTTCTCCCATTCTATAGGTTGTCTGTTTACTCTGTTGATAGTTTCTTTTGCAGTGCAGAAGCTCTAAAGTTTAATTAGATGCCATTTGTCAATTTTTGCTTTTGTTGTGAAGACACTTTTGGCATCTTCCTCATGAAATCTTTGCCCATATCTATATCTAGAATGGTATTGCCTAGATTTTCTTCTAGGGTTTTTACAGTTTGGGGCTTTAATCCATCTTGACTTGATTTTTGTATGTGGTATAAGGAAGGGGCCCAGTTTTAATCTTCTGCATATGGCTGGTCAGTTATCTCAGCACTATTTATTGAACAGGGAGTCCTTTCCCCTAAAATGCCTATGTTCCCTGTGCTCCTTTCAAATTTTGCTTTTTTCCTGCTGATATTTTCCCAAATTTCACTAGCTCAAATTTTATCTGCTCCTGAAGTCTCTTCATCTCTATTTCTTACATTTGTTCTTTTTCTTTTTTCTTTCTTTCTTTTTTTTTTTTTTTTGAGACAGGGTCTTACTCTGTCACCCAGGTTGGAGTGCAGTGGTGTGATCTTGGTTCAATGCAGCCTCGCCATCCTGGGTTCAAGCAATTCCCCCACCTCAGCCTCCTGAGTAGCTGGGATTACAGGTGTGTACCATCACTCCCAGCTAAGTTTTCATTTTTCATTTTTTTGTAGAGATGGGGTTTTGCTATGTTTCTGAGGCTGGTACCAAACTTCTGGGCTCAAGTGATTCCCCTACCTCAGCTTTCTGTTCTTCTCCTTTGTAGAAGCAATTACTTCATTAGTTATTTTAATCCTTAACAAAATATTTTCTCATGATTTCCATCTATTTCATGGTAACATTTTCCAATAGTGATTTTATTGTTGGCAAGTTTTACTGTTCTTTTTCATCTATTTTTTTCTTATGGTATCTTTGTATCAGTAATTTGTTAGTTTCTTTCTTTATTTTTATTTTATTTTATTGTTTTTGAGACAGAGTCTGGCTGTGTCACCCAAGCTGGAGTGCAATGGTGCAATCTCAGCTCACTGCAACTTCCGCCTCCCAGGTTTAAGCGATTCTCCTGCCTCAGCCTCTCGAGTAGCTGGGGCTACAGGTGCGTGCCACCACGCTGGCTAATTTTTTGTATTTTTTAGTAGAGACAGGGTTTCACCATGTTGCTGGTCTCAAACTCCTGACTTCAGGTGATCTCCCCACCTTGGCCTCCCAAAGTGCTGGGATTACAGGCGTGAGCCACTGCACCTGGGTAGTTTCTTTATTATTACTCACTTTGAATGATATGCATTTTTGTGGAAGCTGTTTGCAGGAGATTACTCTGGGGCAGAGGAGCAGGAACTTTTCAAGCTTTATAAACCAAAGGCTCTTTACTATCTGCAAATATGGCTCATCTGGGTGATTCTCTGTGTCATCCATTTCCACTGTTTCTCTGACCAAACCAGACCTGGGAGGTCATCACTAGCCTTGCTTATCCCAGTTTCTGTACAAAAATTGGCAATTATTATTGTAAAATTACAATTATTATTGTAAATAAGAGATAGAGTTTTGCACTTTGGGTGAGCACCTCCCTTGCAAGAAGAGTATTTGATGGCACTTAGATCTGACACCATTGGACTCTCTTGCAAATCTCTGTATTTCTTGTCTTTACTTTCTGCCTGTTGTTAACTGCTTTGTGGCACCTTTTAGCATATATACATACACTTTTTTTTTTTCTTGAGACGGAGTCTCACTCCGTTGCCCAGGTTGGAGTGCAGTGGCGTGATCTTGGCTCACTGCAACCTCTGCCTCCCGGGTTTAGGTGAGTCGCCTGCCTTAGCCTCCCAAGTAGCTGGGATTACAGGCTAATTTTTGTATTTTTAGCAGAGACGGGGTTTCACCATGTTGGCCAGGTTGGTCTCGAACTTCTGACCTCAGGTGATCCGCCCGCCTTAGCCTCCCAAAGTGCTGGGATTAGGCGTGAGCCACCACACCTGGCTCTTTTAGCATATTTTGAAGTCTGTGAACTGTATTTATCTCCTAGTATAGCTGAAATTGAGTTTGTGGGTTTTTTTAATTCTTTTTATCACTTCTGTATAATTTCCAGGAGAAGGAAAAAGATGCTGATTTGCATAACTGTGTTTATGTCAGACATTCTGAAGAATGACCTTCTTAAAATAAAAACCAGATCAAGTTATTCCCAGCTTAAAATCCTTTGGTGACTTCATACTTAATATAGAATAAAACCTAAATTTCTTCCTAGTACTAATAAGTCTCGTGATGGTCTATGTTTATCTCTGTTTATCTCTCCAACCTCACCTTAAATCTGTCTCATGTACAACATGGTCCAGCCACACTGGCTTTCTTGGGGCCTTTAGAATATGCCAGGTTCCTGCCCACTTTAGGGTCTTTGTCCATTAAACGCTACTTTTGTCCTGCCTGCTCTGGTCCCAGAATCCTTTACATTGTTAGGTCCATCTCATTCTATAGGACTGATCTTAAATAACACATTTTCTGAGATGCCTTCCCTGCCTACTGTCTCCTGGCCCTTGCTTGCTCCTTTCACAGCACTTAAACTTTATCTTTCTCTTTCCCTTCCTTCCTCCTTCTCTCCCCCTTTCCTATATTCTTTTCTTTCCTTATTACTCCCTTCCTTCCTCCCTCCCTCCCTCCTTCCCTTCCTTCTTCCTTCCCTCCTTCCCTCCCTCCCTCTTTCCCTTCTTCCTTCCTTCCTCCCTCCTTCTTTCCTTTTCTTTCTTTCTTTTTATGTTTTAGAAGTACAGTGCAGGAGCAGCGATTGTCTTGTTCTTCCTTTAACTTCAATACCTAACACAATGCCTGTTCCTAATAGGTACTAAGAGATGTGTGTTAAAGCAATGAGTACATTATCGAATGAATAAATGAATAAATGAAGATCGACTCACACATGAGAGTCATATTTTAACAGGGAACTTGATAGAGTCTATTGTTTACAGTGGGGAACAAATATAGGTTGGAAAAGGATCTGGAGACGCTTTCTTGGAAGGGTTGGCTATAGGAACAAGAAATATTTTGTTTGGGAAAAGAAAAAGTTTGGGGATGGATAGTAATAGCCTTCAAATGTAGGAAGATTGGGAAAAGAAAGTTTGGGGATGGGTAGTAATAGCCTTCAAATGTAGGAAGATTAATCTTGCAGAAAAGCATTTTCACCGCAAGAATCATCTAAGGAGCTTGTTAAAAATATGGAATCCCGGCCAGGCGCCGTGGCTCATGCCTGTAAACCCAGCACTTTGGGAGGCCAAAGTGAGTGGATCACCTGAGGTGGGGAGTTTGAGACCAGGTTGGCCAACATGGTAAAACGCTATCTCTACAAAAAACACACAAAAAAATTAGGCATGGTGGTGGGCACCTGTAATCCCAGCTACTTGGTTACTTGAGAGGCTGAGGCAGGCAGTTTGCTTGAACCCTGGAGGCAGAGGTTGCAGTGAGCCGAGATTGCGCCACTGCACTCCAGCCTGGGTGACAGAGTGAAACTCCATCTCAAAAAAAAAAAAAAAAAAAAAAAGAAAAAAAAAAGAAGAAGAAGAGGAAGAAAAAGAAAAAGGAATCCCAGGGCTTTCCCTGCACTTGATTTGCTGGGTATGATGTAGGACTAGAGAATATTTTGTTTGTTCTGTTTTTTTTAACAAGCACCCAGGTAGTTCTTTTTAAAGAAAATGGTGGGAAATGCCATTTTATAAGAGGTAGTGTTGTCACTGTGGGAAAAACTAGGACTCATGGGCTCAAATTACAGGGAGGCAGACTTGGACTCAACAGGAGATTGTTTCAAACTAGAAGGGCCGTCAAGTGGATGAAGCTGCCTCCCTGCCTGGATTCCAGGAGAGCCCTTCAACCTTCCAGGGGCTAATCCTATAGGAAGTGAATAAGATTCGTACTTAAATGGCTGAAATATTGGGTTCAAGGAAGTGCAAAGTCTTTCAAATGCTTGGGGATAGCAGTTATTGCGAGAGTGGGAAAAGGTAGCAAACAACGAGTAAACAAAACCCAAAAACCACACACACATAAAAATAAGGGAACGCTGGGGAAAAGGGAAACAAAATAGTGGATGTAATTAAACCCTCATAACTTTACTGTGAAGCATGTTTTAAAGAAATTAAACCCTCGATGGTCTTGAAGAGCAGAGGAAATCACATTTTTAATATACTTAGAACCATGGGATAAACAAGATTGATGAATTGAACTGCAGTCTCAGTTATTAACTTGATTAACTTAAAGTGCAAGGGCCTTAGCAATTAGCATGCAGAATCATCTTGCGTTTGCAAGTAAAAAATTATGAGGAAATGGACCGTGAAGCGGAGGTCTCAGGGCTGCAGGAGATGAACTGGCCAGAGCAGATTCATCTGTAGTCAGTAAATGCCCCTAGCAGCTTTGAAGGGGGAGGGAAGCTTGTGGCCACTTCTGACCTGCAGGTGGCAAGTCAGATGCAAAAGGTCTGATTTGTTTCTGGATCTCATTGGAGGTTGCTATAGAATTGGAGGCTGATTCTAGAAACTCACTCTAGACAGGCCTGAGGGGGGCTCAGAAAGGTAGGAGGGATCATTATTATTGTTTCTGAATATTTATTAAGTCCCTTATATATTATTTAATTCTCATAAAAATCCTGAAAGAAGGATTTAATCATCCCCAATGTCTATTGAAGAAACTGAGGCTCTGAGAGATTGTACAACTTGCCACCCAAAACATAGTTATTCCCTTAATAAATGCTTATTGAGTATTTCCTAGGGGCTAGCAAGTGAAAGATCTTAGATCTGAATCTTTACCTAACTCTAAACTGCATACCCTTTCTTTTAAACGAAGGATTAACTTTAATATTAACTAATATGCCATTACAAACCTGTAAGAAAAATTCCAGTAATTCAAAAGAAATTGGCAAATGGCATGCATAGGCAGTTCACACAAAAAATATTAATATAATGAATGGGGCGTAAAATTTTAAAGACATTGCAGTAAAAGGAATGCAAGAAAAAAGCAATGGCATATTTGTTGAGGGATATGTAAGCTAGTGTATCCTCTTTGAAGCTCAGCTTGGCAACATCTAGGAGAATTTTAAATGCCCATTCTATTTGGCCCAGAAAATCTATTCACTTATGTATATATACATATACATATATATAAGGAAAGGTATATCTCTGGAGACCCTTATTTTAGTGTTGTTTGTAAGAGCAAAGGACTAGAAGCAACCCAAATGATCTTCAATTGGGGAATTATTTTAAATAAGTCATGGTAAAACATAAAATGAAAAAAAATTACAAAGCCCACATTTAATTACTAGATGAGCCCACCTCTCAAAAATGATGGGGAGAGCCGGTGATAGTCATGGCACCTTATAAAGAGATGTAAAACTTTGTATTTCTTGATCATTTGCAAATATACTATTTATTTGGAGCCTTTCAGCAACTCTGAGAAGCAGACAGAGCAGGTATTATTCCATCCTATACATAGACAAGGAGTTGTCCACTAGAATGATGAGAAATGACAGAGGCCTAGAATGCAGCTTTGGGAACTCTGCCCAGTGCTCTTCACGACACCAGCATTGGGAAAATAGGCATCTGTGGAGGGAGTGTCGCCTTCTTCTGGAGAAGGAATAAGATCAAGGAATCATTGTTTAAGTTGATAGGGAGAGGGCCCCTTGGGATAGAGTGGCTTGCTCAGCTAGAAGAATAGTTTCTCTAGCTCCTGGTGAGCCTCCTCTTTCCTCCCACCTTGGGGAGCAGACAGCCCTGGGCAAAAGACACTGAACACTCTCACCACTGTTCCTGGATGACCAAAATAAAGGTAATTCTTATAGCAGATACTTCCATTGTGGTACTTGTCCCTTTGGATACTCACAGAGGCTCAAACCTGACTTTTCTATCTTAAGACCAAATAGAAAGAGAGAAGGGGAGTAAAACTGAACCAACCTTGAAGTGAGGAAGTCATGGAGATCGTCCTGTGGTTTCAGGCCTCAAAGCAAAAGAATCTCATCCTGTTTTCTTCTGTGGTAGGGTTTCAAGTCCTAGTGGCCCACTGGACTCATCTGGAAGAAGTGATATTTTAGAGCTGGTTCATATTAGCTCATGAAAACCATTCTGAAATTTTCAGAAATTTTGTGAACCAATGGTTGAACCCACCATTATTAAAAAGTATATACACGTATAATTAAATTATTTTAAAAACAAGTAATAAATACTCAAAACTCATTACTTCCTGATTATTTTATGCTTATCTATGCTCTTGAGATTATGTACTTATATCTACTGTATGTGTGTGGTGGAAACACTATCTAATGGTATACAACTGCTCATCTCTTCCCAATTCCTGTGCTCAGTGATGTCACATCGTTAACTTAAAATCGACCATGGTGGGGGTATTTACACCATGGAAATGGGCAAATTCTACAACTAAAGCCTGATTTATCATCTTGTTGATTGTCTGGGCTTAAGAAAGGTATGAAAAAATACAAATAATGCAGATTAAACTAAAAGTATGCCTTGCCTGTAACCATTACCTTGTGAATAGCACAACAAGTTGAGAAAATATTCCTCTAGTATTCAAAATCATTATTTGCTTCAGCAAAGAGTTACTCTTTTTATTGACAAGTAAAAAATTCTGACATAGTTTTACGTTTCACTTTCATTTTTCTCGTTAACACAAATGAAAATATCAACCAACAGTTATGTCCGAACTACACTCACTCATCATTTGCAGACATACTTTATGGGTATAAGAGTTAAGTAAAAATCAGTGACGGCATTCTGTGAGAATCTTTTGGCTAAATGGCATCCATAATACAGAGTATTATATATTTACTTTTTTTTCTTTTGAGATGGAGTCTCGCTCTCTCGCACAGACTGGGGTGCAGTGGTGCGATTTCAGCTCACTGCAACCTCCGCCTCCGGGTTCAAGTGATTCTTCTGCCTCAGCCTCCCGAGTAGCTGGGACTACAGGTGTGCACCACCATGCCTGGTTAATTTTTTTTTTTTTGTATTTTTAGTAGATACAGAGTTTCACCATGTTGGCCAGGATAGTCTTGATCTCTTGACCTCGTGATCCGCCCGCCTTGGCCTCCCAAAATGCTGGGATTACAGATGTGAGCCACTGCGCCCAGCCTGTTTTACTTTTATAAGCAAATTGTGTGCAACACATCTTTTATATCACTAAAATTTATAATAAACTTATATATGTATGAGCATACAGATTTTTTTTCTTTTGGAAAGCTAGCTATTAAACATTACCACCACACCACTACTACTTGGGAACTTTACAAATCATTCATATCTGGATCCAACCCCCAAATTTCCTGATGTAACAATTACATCAGCCTCATGATTTTAATGTGTAGCCAAGGCTGAGAACTAGTGCTCCAGGGATTTTTCAAAACTGAATTCTAGAAATTCTAGGTTAGATTATTGGACTAAGATTGGCTTCACAGGAGATACCGACCTCCTTCCTAGGCACAGGTGGCTATGGGGAAGCTTTATCCTCTGACATGCAGCCAGGCCGTTTTTGAATAGGGACGTGCATGCACCCTGCCTTCAAAAAGATTCCAGCTTTCTGAGGCAAGGAGAGAAGGTTGACATAAATGAAATGTGATGGATAACATAGAGCTTAACAAAACTCAGCTCCAGATTATGGGAAAAGGAGGAAAGTGTGAGGATACGTTTGTCACAGGCACCAAGTTGGCAATAGTAGACCATCAAAGATCTCATTGAAGGAGGCCAGAACTAGACCAGTGCCAGACTTAACATGATTGTACTTCTAACAATTAATAAGACACATTGCAGTACCTACATACTGAGTCATTTTTTTATTTTCCTGAAAAAATTACACATACAACCCCATTCATGGATGCTAGAGGCAGAAATATCGATCTTTTAGAGGGAATCTCTGCCTAAATAGGTAGTTTAATCCTTCTCATAAAGAGTCTGTTATTCCCCCCCCCACCGTGTTTTTCAATTATTCTTCTTGTACACTGTATTTCTTCCTATCAATTCCTTTCTCTGATCTTAATGGCCTCTTACTCATTGAAAAAAGAGTAACTGCTCTTTCTTCCCAAGTCTCCTCAGAGCCAGCTGAATGCCAAAAGTCTGGCCAATTATCCTAGATTGAGGGTCTCAGAAAGGTAGAAAACCAGAGAGAGAGGCTTCAAGGAGATATAAAGGAAAGAGAGTGGTCAAAGAGTCAGTATATGCCATGCTCTTCTAATCAAACTTGGATGTAATTCAAAGAGATCTGCCGATAGATTAAAACCTATGAGGGATAGCTACGAGGGTGGTAAAAATATTCCTATTCTCCGCTTCACAAATCTCATCTGCCTTGAAGTCCATCACAGGATACTGCAGGGAGACCAGTGGAAAATGCAAAGCAGCCTGGATTGTTCTATAATCATTCTCTACCTTCTATAATATATTTAGGTTGATTTCAGTTCTAGACACACTTTGGGTATTTTAAGGGGTGGGGATTAGAGCAAGAAATTGGAAAGATCTAAAACCAGAAACCCTGTAATCCCAGCACTTTGTGAGGCTGAGGCAGGTGGATCACCTGAGGTCAGGAGTTTGAGACCAGCCTGGCCAACATGGTGAAATCCCATCTCTAGTAAAAATACAAAAATTGCTGGGCCTGGTGTCATGCACCTGTAGTCCCAGCTACTCAGGAGGCTGAGGCAGGACAGTCTCTTGAACCGGGGAGGCAGAGGTTGCAGTGAGCCGAGATTGTACCACTGCACTCCAGCCTGGGCAACAGAGTGAGACTTTGTCTCAAAAATAAACAGACAAAATCCCCCAGAAACCTGTGACAGAGGCTACTACTTATTCCCCTGTTTATTAATTCTCTTCTTCCTTAATGCAGCCAACATTTCTTAACTGGGCAAATCATTAGCTGGAATAAAGCTTGCTCCACAGTTTGTTGAGACCTTTTGATGAAATTCTGACAGATAAGAAATAAGGCCGGGCGTGGTGGCTCACGCTTGTAATCCCAGCACTTTGGGAGGCAGAGGCGGGCGGATCACGAGGTCAAGAGATCGAGACCACGGTGAAACCCCGTCTCTACTAAAAATACAAGAAAATTAGCTGGGCCTAGTGGTGGGCGCCTGTAGTCCCAGCTACTCGGAGAGGCTGAGGCAGGAGAATGGCGTGAACCCGGGAGGCGGAGCTTGCAGTGAGCCGAGATTGCGCCACTGCACTCCAGCCTGGGCAACAGAGCGAGACTCCATCTCAAAAAAAAAAAAAAAAAAAAAAAGAAATAAGTGGGAACATTATGTGAGATTTCTAGGAAGTGTTTTTAAATGGAAAGGATGCCTTCTTTATCCTTTCCTCCCCTTTGCTGGCTGAAATACAGATATAACTAGAATGTTGAAAATGATTTTGGACCACTGACAATGGTGAAGAGCAAGTGGAAGGAGCCAGAGTTCCAGTTCTAGGTAAGATGGAGTAGACACACTGTACTTTGTCTTTCCCACTGAACGCTACTTTAAAACTTTCACAGAATACTTGAAACTGATATTTGAGGACTCTGAAAAGTGAATGATAGCAGGCAGTTTATGGAAAATGAGAAGAAATTCAAAGTATCACATAATCAGTGATGACCTTACCCCCTTCTTTTACCTCTCTTATCCCCCAGGCTAGACTACTCAAGGCAGCCCAAACCATAAGTGGGCAGCCAGACGTGAAAACAAGCTTTAGGAGAAGCACTCTAGTATTAGCTTGAAGAGTGAGAATGGGGATTCCTAAAGTATTGAAACTCACCCCCCATTTCTCTTTGTTTTCTCCATTCTGTTGCATCCTGACCCCAGGACAATCCTGCAATGGTAATAGCAGTAATAGGGTAGCAGAGACATGCAAACACCTAAAACTCTGAGGGAGGGGAACTTTCCTCTCAGATGGTGGGGGTGTGGTCCCAAAAGTGTAAGGTAAACCTCTATTTTGCTTTTTCTGTCCATCTTTCCACAACTTGATCTTTGTCACAGGCTCAGTTGTGGGAAATATTCAGCAGAGTGGAATAAAAAGCCCCAGCTTTCTGGCCAGAAGACCATAAAGGGGAACCCCAGGGAAGCAGAAAGTATCAGAGATATCATGAGAGCTCCTGCTTGGGAAAGAAACCCCATAAAGCTCCTGGGTTCACCCTCAAGTTGTACGTATGTGGACCCGTCCCTAAACAGCACACCACAGACTTGAGAAGTGAACCACTGATAGGCCACCACCCAAGTCTCAGACTGGTCACTGGGTGGCACACATGTCAGACAGATATGAACAGTGCAGGAAAGGATTTGAAAATAGAACTGTCACTGGAATTACATCTCACAGAAAGATAGTCAGAACTTGAGGCTTAAAGCCAAAGAGGTCTATTGCCTGGCAAAAC
Organism: Hylobates moloch; assembly: GCF_009828535.3. NCBI lineage: Eukaryota > Metazoa > Chordata > Mammalia > Primates > Hylobatidae > Hylobates > Hylobates moloch. The sequence continues at coordinate 33,530,286 of NW_026652291.1, read as the reverse complement.
AAAAATATAAATTTTTTCCATGGGATTTAAACAAGACTTGGAGTCTGATAACATAATAAACAAAATGTCCAGAATGCAATAAAAAATTATTTGGCATACTAACAATCAGGCAATACAAAAATTAGCTAGGCATGTTGGTTCATGCCTGTGGTCCCAGCTACTCGGGAGGCTGAGGTGGGAGGATCACTGGAGCCCAGGAGGTCGAGACTGCAGTGAACTATGATCGCACAAATTCACTCAGCCTGGGGGACAGAGCAAGAGCGGGTCTCAAAACAAACAAACAAACAAACAAAACCAATCAGACAAATCTCAATTTCTAACACAAAAGACAATCAACAGACACGAATTCAAAAATGACACAGATGTTGAAATTATCTGTCAAGAACTTTAAAGTAGCTATTAATTCTTGGATCATATTATATGCTCCAAGAACTAAGGGAAAACATTCTTTTAATGAACGGAAAGATAGAATGTCTCAGCAAACAAATAAAAAATATATTTTTTTAAAATTGATGTTTTAGAACTAAAAAATACAATAAGTGAAATAAAAAATTCACTGGGTGGTTTTAACAGTAGACTCAAGATGACAAAGGTAGGAATCAATGAACTTGCAGATAGAGAAATGCAAGTTATCCAATATAAACTATATAGAGAAAAAAATTAACAGAGCCTCACAGCCCTGTGGGACAACACCAAAAGGTCTAACATTGGTGGTGTCAGAGTTCTAGAATATAAGAATGCAGAAAAAAAATTTGAAAAAATAGTGTCTGAAAACTTCTTAAATTTGTCCACACACATAAACTTCAGATTCAAAAAGCTCAGTTAACCTTAGACAAAATTAACCAAATAAACCTATGTCCGAATACGTCATAATCAAACTGCTGAGAACTGAAGACAAGGGAGAAAAATCTTAAAGACGTCAAGAAAAACAGCACATTACTTATAGTGGGAAATAACTCAAATGGCCATGGATTTTTCATTAGAGAGCATGGGCGCAAGGAAGATGTGGAACGACATTGTTAAAGTGCTGAAAGAAAACAAGTGTCAACCCAAAATTGCATTTTTGAGATAAAATCAAACTTGTTTATGTGGTAGCCTCATTTTTCTACTTTTCTGGATTTGATTTTTCTAATATTTTGTTTGTTTTTTTAATCTTTGTTCATGAGACAGATTCCCTTATAATTTTATTTTCTTGTATTTTCCCTGTATGGTATTGATATTAAGATTATATTAGCCTTATATTACACATAGGGGAGTGTTCTCTTTTTTTCTATACTTGGCTATAGCTTGCATAAGATTGTTTTTCTTTTTTTTTTTTTGAGATGGAGTCTCGCTTTGTCACCCAGGCTAGAATGCGGTGGTGCGATCTTGGCTCACTGTAACCTCTGCTTCCTGGGTTCAAGCAATTCTCCTGCCTCAGCCTCCCTAGTAGCTGGGATTACAGGTGTGCACGACCATGCCTAACTTATTTTTGTATTTTTAGTAGAGATGGGGTTTCACCATGTTGGCCAGGCTGGTCTGGAACTCCTGACCTCAGATCATCTGCCTGCCTTGGCCTCCCAAAGTGTTGAGATTACAGGTGTGAGCCAACATGCCTGGCCAGTTTTTCAATTTGTATTTAAATTTATTTGGTAGAATAAATAAATATTAAAAGCTAGGAAGCCATATGGAGCTTAAGTTTTCTTTGTGGGATTTAGAAGATGGATTAAATTTCCTTAATAGTTTTAGGACATTCATATTTTTTATTTCTTCCTGAGTCAGTTTTGGTGGTATATTTTTCTAAGTAGTTACTCATCTAATCTAAATTTTCAAATGTATTGGTACAAAGTTGTTTATAATATCCTGTTTATCTTTAAATGACTGCATCATCTAGATTAATATTTCCCTTTTTATTCCTAATATTGTTTATTTTGCATTTTATTTCTTTTCCTAGGAATCTTTCTAGAGATTTTTCAATTTTATGAGCCTTCAAGAAATCAGCTTCTGGTTTTAATTCTATACATAATTTCATCAATTTCTGGTTTATCTTTATTTTCTTTTTTTTTTTGGGATGGAGTCTCGCTCTGTCGCCCAGGCTGGAGTGCAGTGGCGCAATCTCGGCTCACTGCAAGCTCCGCCTCCCGGGTTCACGCCATTCTCCTGCCTCAGCCTCTCCGAGCAGCTGGGACTACAGGCACCCGCCACCACGCCCAGCTAATTTTTTGTATTTTTAGTAGAGATGGGGTTTCACCATGGTCTCGATCTCCTGACCTCGTGATCCGCCCGCCTCGGCCTCCCAAAGTGCTGGGATTACAAGCGTGAGCCACCGCGCCTGGCCTATCTTTATTTTCTTTGTTCTATTGCCTTTGAAATTATTTCAATAATGTGATTATTTGGGAATCTGGCTCTGTAAATAGTAGGTGACATGGAGACAGCTAAAAAATAACTCAGTTGTAGACATGCTATGTTTGAGATTCTTAAGAGCTACCTAAGTACAAATGGAGATACTTTTTGAGCCTTTTCTATATGACAAGGACAATTGCAAATACTTTACATGTACTAACAGACTTAATGCCTGTAACAGTCCTATGAGAAGGGTACCATCACTGCTGTCTTTTATAGATGAGAAACTGAGGCTCAGAGAGGTTCACTTACTTGCAGAGCTAATAGAGAAGAGAGGCAGAGTGTGAGCCTAGGCAATACAGCTCAGGAGCCCTACTCTGAAGCTCCACAGCTAAATGATGACACAGTGGCTCCAAGTAAACTGCTGGATTCTGAATCCGAAATGCATATCTGATCACCATGCTTTATTACTCAAATCTTTGCAATCTTGTCATGGTTCCTAGGTTAAAAGCCAAAATTCTTTACCAGTTTTATAAAACCCTGCAAAATTTAGCTCTTGCTCACCTCCTCAGCCTCATTTTGAATTAGCTTCTCTCTTGGTCTATCTCATTTGTACTGTTCATCTCTAAGATTTTCAAATATAATATGGGTTCTCCTTGTCCCTAAACTTGAAACCCTCTTCTTCTTTCTCTTTGCTTGGTCATCTTCTAAGTCTCAAATATTACCTCCTCCAGGAAGCCTTCTCTGATGCTCCTGCCTGGGTTAGGTGCCTGACCCCTACATGGTCATGACAATCTTTAACACTTACCACACTTGGGACTGCTGTTGTAGGTGTGTCTTCTCATCTAGCTCTAAACTTACTAAGGCCAGGGAGGTTGACAGTCATTCACAGCTGTGTTCCCATTGCCTAACAGAGGGCTTGGCACATAACGGCCCTATGATAAATATATTTAAACTGTTTGTTGGCCAGGTGCCATGGCTCACATCTGTAATCCCAACACTTTGGAAGGTCAAGGCGAGAGGACAGCTTGAGCCTGGGAGTTTGAGACCAGCCTGGGCAACAGGGAGAGACCCCATCTCTAAAAAACCCCCAAAACTTAGCTGGGCTTGGTGGTGTGTACCTGTAGTCCCAGCTACTCGGGAGGCTGAGGTGGGAGGATTGCTTGAGCCTAAGAAGGCTGAGGCTGCAGTGAGCTATGATGGTGCTATTACGCTCTATTCTGGGCAACATAGCAAGGCCCTGTCTACAAAATAATAACAATAATAATAATAATAACAATAATTAGCCAGGCAGGGTGGCATACACCTGTGGTCCCAGCTACTTGGGAGGCTAAGATGGGAGGATCACTTGAGCCCGGGAAGTTGAGGCTGCAGTAAGCCGTGTTCACACCGCTGCTTTCCAGTCTGGGCATCAGAGTGAGACCCTGTGTCAAAAAAAAAAAAAAAAAAAAAAAAAATTAAACTGGTTGCTTAAGTCCCAGAAGTAAAATTGGCATCTTTGAGCTATATCTCTCTCTCTGGGCCCAAGGCCTCTGAGAATTTGGGATGTCTTAGAAACACTTCAGATACTTTATAGATCTCATATCCAGGACTTAATTCACTGTCTGAAAATTAGGTTACCATTCTCCTGGGACCAACCCGCAGGAGATGAGATTTCCAGAACTTTTTGCTTTATAAAAGCTAGAGAGGCATTTCTTCTGGTATTTTGACCTTGTAGATTCCAGTCCCATCTGGAAACTAAAAATGCAAAGTCATGTATATTTATGAGGAAAAAAAACTAGCCAAAGCTGTTAAATTATCCTTTTTTCAGATGCTAAATAAATTTGTTCTAACCAATGGGACGAGGACACATGGACTATTATTTAAACAAAGATTGATTTAAAGTTTGAAGTAGATGCCAGCAAATTCCCTACGCCCCAAAGTACTTCCTTGGTGCTGCCTAAAATTCCACCTATAACATTTATTTTGGATAAAAGCAGTTGCGTCTTTCAAAATGCAAATCTCACCAGAGTTGAAGGGGACAGTGCTAAAAGAGATAACATGATGAGCTGCTTTCAGTGGTCATTTGTGTGTGTGTGTGCATGATTTAAAATTTTCTGTGAATTCATAAATCATCTCTTTCAAACTAACAGATCAGTTAAGAATGGGTTCCATGAAGAAGAAAAGAGAGAAAAAAGAGAAGAGAAGAAGTCACTGCCAGGATGATTCCTATTGGGAATAGGATGCCAAACCCCAGGTAAGCAGGAAACACCATGGAATGCCAGGGAGGGAGGAAGAGGGGTCTCCTGTAGGCAGGAAGGAAAGCTTAATAAAGAAATTGCATCCTGTTTACAATTTTTCCAGGGACAGGTTTGTCTCTTCTTTCCATATAGCTATGCCTGATGACCTGCACCTCTGTCCTACCTTAACCTATCCCATTAATTTGAAATAAGGGATTTTTTTTTAAAAAGATAGCTTTATTGAAATAGAATGTGCATATAGCAAACTGCAGATATTTAAAGTATTTAAGTAAATAAGTGAGATACCTGTGAGATGATCACCACCATTAGGATAATGAACATATCTGTCACATGCAAAAGTTCCTTTGGCGTTTGTGTCAGTCCTTTCTTCTGCCCCTTCCCATCCTCTCCCCCTCGGCAACTACTAATTTGGTTTCTGTCACTATGGATTAATTTGCATTTTCTTAAATTTTATATGAACAAAATCACACTGTATATATATTTTTTCACTTGGCAATATTGTTTTGTATTGTTATATTAATAAGTATTTATAGTTCATTACTTTTTTATTGTTGAGTAGTATTCCATGGTATGAATATGGCATCATTTGTTCATTCATCTGTTAATGGACTTTTGGATTGTTTCCAGTTTTTGGCTATTACAAATAAAGCTGCTATGCACATTCATGTATAAATCTCTGTGTGGACATATGTTTTTAGTTCTCTTGGGTAAAAACCAACAACTAGAATGGTTGGGTCATATGGTAGGTGTATTTTAACTTTCTGAGAAATCGTTTTTAGAAGTGATTGTGCCATTTTACATTCCCAGGAGTATATGAGAGTTCCAGTTTCTCTGCATCTTTGCCAATGCTTGGTAATGCCACACTTTTAAACTTTAGCCATTCTAATAAGTATATAGTGGTACCTCCTTGTTGTTTTAACTTGCATTTGCCTAATTACTGATGATGTTGAGCATTTTTTTCATGTGCTTGTTTGCCTTTGTATACCTTCTTTGGTAAAATGCCTATTCAAATCCTTTGCCCATTTAAAAAAATTGGATAATTGGATTGTTTTCTTATTTTTGCGTTGTGAGAGTTCTTAATTTTTTCTTGATATATCCTTTGTCAAATATATGCTTTGCAAATATTTTTTCCTCAGTCTTTCAGTTGTCTTTTTATTCTCTTAACAATGTCTTCCAAAGAGCAGAAGTTTTAAACTTTGAAGTACAAGTTATCGATGTTTTCTTTTATTGACTATGATTTTAATATAATGGTTAAGAAATCTTTGTCTAACTCAAATTTTTGAAGATTTTCTGCTATGTTTACCTCTAAAAATTTTATAGTTTTAAGTTTTGTGTGCAGGTTTCTGTTCCATTTTGAGTTAATTTTTGCATATGGTGTGAGGATTGGATCTACGTTTAATATTTTTGCTTATGGAGATCCAATTGTTCCAGCACCATTTTTTGAAAAGATTATGTTTCTTCCACTGAATTGTCTTTGCAACTATCCGAACATAGTTGTCCACATATGTGTTGGCCTATATCTGGACCCTCTATTTTGTGCCATTCGTCTATTTGTTTATCTTTATGCCAATATCATATTGTCTTGATTACTGTAGCTTTATAATAAGTCTTGGAATTAGATAGTATATGCCTTCCAACTGTGTCTTTTTCAAGTTGTTTTGGCTATTCTAGGTCCTTTGCATTTCCATATGAAGTTTAAAATCAGCTTGTGAATTTCTACAAGAAAAAAAAAACCCTGCTGGAATTTGGATAGGAATTGCATTGAATCTATAGAACAATTTGGTGAGACCTGACATCTTAAAAATTTTTAGTCTTCCAACTCATAAACAAGTTTTTCAGATTTATTCCTAGATATTCCATACATTTGGCACTATTATAAATGATCATTTTTAAAAATGTAAAATTTCTGGTTTATTTCTAGTAAATAGAAATAATTTTATTTTTATTTTTCGAGACAGTCTCACTGGGTCGCCCAGGCTGGAGTGCAAAGGTGCAATCATGGCTGGAGTGTAGAGGCACTTCAGCGATCGTCCCACCTCAATCTCCCGAGTAGCTGGGACCACAGGTACCTGCCACCATGCCTGGCTAATTTTTATACTTTTGGTAGAGACAAGGTTTCACCATGTTGCCCAGGCTGGTCTTGAACTCCTGGGCTCAAGCAATCTGCCCACCTCAGTCTCCCAAAGTGCTGGGATTACAGGCTTGAGCCACACTGCACTTGGCCTGATAATAATGTTTAAATATCGATCTTATAGACTGAAATCTTGCTAAATGTATTTATTAATATTAGTAGCTTTTTAATAGATTCCAGCAGATTGCCTACATTGACAATCATACCAAGTGTTGTTTATAAAGAAAGACAAGTTTATTTCTTTCCAATCTGGATGTCTTTTATTTCTTATTCTTCCCCTTTTGCACTGACTAGACCTTCAAATACAAGATTAATAGAAGTGATGAAAGCAGACATCTTTGTCTTATTCCAGATCTTAGGGAAAAACATTCAGTCTTTCGCCACTAAGTATGATGTAAGCTGTAGGTTTTTCTAGGTGACCTTTTTATCTAGTTGAGAAAGTTCCCTTCCTTTCCCAGTTTGTTGAGGGTTTTTATTAGAAATGGATGTTGGATTTTGTCAGTGCATTTTCTGCATCTGTTAAAATGATCACATGGTTTTTTACTTTTTAGCAAACTTTAAAAAATGTTAATAGGGTGAATTACATTAGTTCATTTTTCACTGTTTAATCAACCTTTCATTCCTAGGATAAATCCTATTTGGTCATGATGTATTATACTTTTCATATATTGTTGGATTCATTTTGTTAAAATTTTGTTTAGAATGTTTGCATATATGTTTATTAGGTAGATTGGTCTGAATTTTTCTTTCTTTATAATATGTCTGGTTTTAGTATCAGGGTAATGATGACCTCATATAATGAGGTGAAACGTATTTCTTCTTCACTTTTCTGAAAGACTTTGTGTAGAATGAGTATTATTTTTTCCTTAAATATTTAGTAGAACTCATCAGTGTATCTATTTGGGGCTGAAGTTTCTTTGTGGGAAGGTTTTTAATTACAAAATCAAGGTCTCTGATCTATTCAGTTAATCTACTTCTTCCTAAGTGAGGTTTGGTATTGGTCCATTTAATCTAAATTGTCACATTTATTATCATAAAGTTGTTCATAATATTTCCTTATTAATTGTTTAGCATCTGTAGATTGTATAAGGAACTAGCCACTTTCATTCTTATTGCTAATTAACATCCTTTTCTTTCAGACTGAAGAACTCCCTTTAGCATTTCTTGTAAGACAGGTCTGGTGCTGATGAAATTGCTTAGTTTTTGTTTGTTTAGGAAAGTCTTTATTTCTCCTTCGTGTTTGAAGGGTGTTTTCGCTGGATATACTATTCTAGAATAACATTTTTTTCTTTTCAGATTTTTTTCCTTCAGTCGTTTCAGTCAGAAATGGCTTTCTTAAAGTCATTTTATGACTTTAGGTGCGTCATGCCACTCTCTCCTGGCCTGTAAGGTGTCCACTGAAAAGTCTGCTGCCAGATGTATTGGAGCTCCATTGTATGTTACTTGTTTCTTTTCTCTTGCTGCTTTTAGGATCCTTTCTTTATCCTTAACCTTTGGGAGTTTGATTATTAAATGCTTTAAGGTAGTCTTCTTTGGATTAAATCTACTTGGTGTTCTATAACCTTCCCGTACTTGGATATTGATATTTTTCTCTAGGTTTGGGGAGTTCTGTTATTATCCCTTTGGATAAACTTTCTACCCCTATCTCTTTCTCTACCTCTTCTTTAAGGCCAGTAACTCTTAGATTTGTCTCCCACCTTTTTATTTTATTTATTTATTTATTTATTTATTGAGATGGAGTCTCCCTCTTGTCACCTAGGCTGGAGTGCAGTGGCGCAATCTCGGTTCACTGCAACCTCTGCCTCCCGGGTTCAAGTGATTCTCCTGCCTCAGCCTCCCAAGTAGCTGGGATTACAGGCGTCTACCACCACACCCGGCTAATTTTTGTGTTTTTAGTAGAGACAGGGTTTCACCATGTTGGCCAGGCTGTTCTCGAACTCCTGACCTCAACTGATCCACCCACCTCAGACTCCCAAAGTGTTGGGATTACGGGTGTGAGCCACTGTGCCCAGCCAGATTTGCCCTTTTGAGGCTATTTTCTAGATCCCGCTTTTTATTATTTTTTCTTTTGTCTCCTCTGACTAGTCTTTTCAAGTAGCCTGTCTTTAAGCTCACTAGTTCTTTCTTCTGCTTGATCAATTCTGCTATTAAAGGACTGTGATGCATTCTTCAGTAGGTTGAGTGCATATTTTTTAGCTCCAGAATTTCTGCTTACTTCTTTTGAATTATTTCAATATCTTTGTTAAATTTGTTTGTCAGTATTTTGAATTCCTTCTCTGTATTACCTTGACTTTCATTGAGCTTCCTCAAAACAGCTATTTTAAATTCTCTGTCTGAGAAGTCACATACTTCTGTCTCTCCAGGATTGGTCACTGGTACCTTATTTAGCTCATTTGGTGAACTCATGTTTTACTGCATGGTCTTGATGCTTGTGAATGTTTTTCAGTATCTGGCCATTGAAAAGTTAGATATTTATTGTAGTATTCCCAGTAGGAGTTTATTTATTCTTGTCCTTCTTGGGAAGGCTTTCCAGTATTCAAAGGGACTTGGGTATTGTGATTTAAGACTTTGGTCACTGCAGCCATACCTGCCTTAGGGGCCACTCCAAGCCCAGTAATGCTGTGGCTCTTGCAGACTTGTGGAAGTACTACCTTGATGGTCTTGGGTAAGACCTGGGAGAATTACCTGGATTACCAGGCAGAAACTCTTGTTCTCTTCCCTTACTTTCCCCCAAACAAAAAGAGCCTCTCTCTCTTTGTGCTGAGCTGCCTGGAGCTGGGGGACGAGGGACACAAGCACCCCTGTGGTCACCACTACTAGGACTGTGTTGGGTCAGACACAAGGCCAGCATAGCCCTGGGTTTCTCCCAAGGCCTGCAGTAACTACTGCCTGGCTGCCTCAAGGCCCAAGGGTTCTTTAGTCAGTTCGTGGTGAATGCTGCCAGTCTTGAGTTTCTCCTTTCAGGGCAGTGGGCTCCCCTGTGGCCCAGGGTGGGTCTAGAAATACTATCCAGGAACCAAGGCCTGGAACAGGGGACTCTAGAAGCCTACCTGGTATTCTACCCCACTGTGGCCAAGCTGGTACCCAAGCTGTAGAACAAAGTCCCCTTTATTCTTCCCTCTCTTTTCCTCGAGCAGAAGGATGCAGCTAGGAATGTGCTGTATCACACCTGAGCATGGCTCTGAGTGTCACCTGTGACCTGTGGTGAGTACTGCCTGGCTACCACTGCTGGTTATTGAGGGCCCAAGGGCTCTTTAGTCGGCAGGTAATGAATCCTGCTAGGACTGGGCCCTTTCCTTCAAGGCAGTGGGTTCTCTTCTGGCCCGGGGTATGTCTAAAAATGTTGTCTGGGAGATATGGTCTGAAATGCAGGCCCTACAACTCTTCTTGGTGCCCTATTCTACTGTGGCTGAGCTGTTATCCAAGTTGCAAGACAAAGTCCTTTTTATGTCCCCTTCTCCTCAAGCATGAGGAAGGAGTTTCTCCCAGTGCTGCGAGCTGAGTTGCCTGGGGTTGGGGGAAGGAGTGGCACAAGCATGCCCTTGACTTCCCCAGCTGTTGTCTCACCAGCTGGAGTTGGGGGTTAGGTGAATCAAAACTGTCTTTCCTGCCTACTTCAGTGCCTCTTTCTTTGATATACTAAAGCCAGGTACTGTGACTACTCACCTAATTTTATGAAGATGTTTTTTGTGTGGATAGTCGTTCAATTTGGTGTTCCTGTTTTGGGATGATTGCTGGAGGCTTCTGTTCGGCCATCTTGCTCCACCTCCTCTTCTCATTCCTGATATTGTCAATTTTTACTTTTTTTTTTTTTCCTCTTCAGTCTGGCTAGATGTCTGTAAATTTTATTGATCTTTGCATAAAACTAGCTTTTAGTTTTATTGATTTTCTCTATTGTTTTTCTATCTCTTCACTGATTTTTGCTTTGTTATTATTTCATTTCTTCTGTTTATTTTGGGTTAATTTGCTCCTCTTTTTCTAGCTTCTTAAGGCAAAAATTGAGATCATTGGTATAATACTTTTTTCATTTTCAAATTTAAGCATTTAAAGCTGTAAATTTCCCCCTACATAATGCTTTTGTAGCATCCCCCAAATTTTGATATGTTGCCTTTTAATTTTTGTTCAGTTTAAAATACTTTCTAATTTTCCATTTGATTTCTTCTCTGACTCATGGATTATTTAGACGTGTGTTATTTAATTTTCAGATAATGAGAAATTTTCCATAGATCTTGCTAATTGAATTCTACTGTGGTCAGAGATCATATATTTTACATGATTTGAATCCTTTTATTTTATGGCCTAGAATATGGTCTATCATGGTAACTTTTCCTGTGCACTTGAAAAAAAAGGTAAATTCTGCTGTTGTCGGGTGGAGTGTCAATTAGGTCAAGGTGGTTATTTGTGGTGTTCAAGTATTTTCTAATTTTACTGATTTTATCTCCATTTGTTCTATTAGTTACTGAGAGAGGCTATGAAAATCTCTGATCATAGTTATGGATTTGCCTATCCTTGCAGTTCTATCAGTTTTCTTTTATTTTTTTTCTTTTCTTTTTCTTTTTCTTTTTTTTTTAGACAATGTCTCACTCTTTTGCTTAGGCTGGAGTGCAGTGACATGATCATGGCTCACTGCTGCCTCGATCTGGGTTCAAGTTATCCTCTTACCCCAGCCTCTCAAGTAGCTGGTACTACAGGCATGTGCCACAATACCAAAAATATTTAAAAATAATTTTTTAAGATTTATTTTTTGTACAGACAGGGTCTTGCTATGTTGCCCACACTGGCCTCGAACTCCTGGGCTCAAGCGATCCTCCTGCCTCAGCCTCCCAAAGTGTTGGGATTACAGATGTGAACCATTTGCCCAGCCTATCAGCTTTTATTACATGTATTTTAAAGCTCTGTTATTAGATGCATAAGCCTTTATTATTGTTATGTCCTCTTGATGAATTGATCCATTCATCATTATGAAATGACCTGCTTTACCACTGGTAATATACTTTGCTGTGAATATTTTTGATACTAATCTAGTCACTCCAGTTTCTTTCTCCTGTTTTTTGAAGATGGTGTTTCACTCTTGTCACCCAGGCTGGAGTGCAATGGCGTAATCTCAGCTCACTGCAACCTCCACCTACCGGGCTCAAGTGATTCTCCTGCCTTAGCCTCTCCAGTAGCTGGGATTAGGGGCATGCGCCACCACACCCAGCTAATTTTTGTATTATTAGTAGAGACAGGTTTTCACCGTGTTGGCCAGGCTGGTCTCAAACTCCTGACCTCAGTAATCCACCTGCCTCGGCCTCCCAAAGTGCTGGGATTACAGGCGTGAGCCACTGAGCCTGGCCTCCAGCTTTTTTTGATGAGTATAGCATGATATATCTTTTTCCATTCTTTTAACCTGTTTGTGTCTTTAAAATGATTATGTGTTTCTTATAGGTAGCATATAGCCATATCTTACTTTTTTCATTAATCTGACAATCTCTGCCTTTGACTCCAAATTACATGTTTATTAGAATGCTTAAAGTTGTTTTACAGCTTATTTTTAAAATTTTTCTGTTTCATTTGGTAGTTTCTACTATTATATCTTTAAAGTTCCCTAATCTTTTCTTCTGAAATATCTAATCTGCCATTAATTCCATCCAATTTTTATTCATCTCAGACACTGTAGTTTTTATACATCCAAGTTTAACTTGGGTTATTCTTATGTCTTTCATCTGTCTACCTAAGCTTTTGAACATAGGAAATACAGTTATAATGATTATTTTTAATGCCCTTGTTAGCTAATTATAATATGAATCTTTTCTTGGTTGGCTCTGATTGATTGATTATTCTTCTCATTATGGGTCATAGTTTCCTACTTCTTTGGATGCCTGGTAATTTTTGAATGAATGCCAGACATTGTAAATTTTACATTGTTTATTAGTCTAGGACATTTGTGTCTTCCTAACAATATTATTGAGCTTAGTTTTGGGATACAACTAGTTGACTTGAAGCAGTTTGACCCATTCAAACTCTTTTAAGATTCTTTAGGTAGGACCTGGTCCCAAGACCCTTCTGAGTCATCTATCCAGTGCCCTCTCAATTCTGAGGTTTCCACTTTTCCAAGAATTCTTTCGTTTGGTTCTTTCCCTGGCCTTGGGTAGTTTCCTTACATAAACATGATGATCAGTACCTTCCTGAAGTCTCAAGGCAGACCCTCTGCTGACCTCCACATTCTCTCGTGCAGCTTTTAGCTTTCTGGTCCTATGTCCTAACAGTTCTAACTGCCTTGGTCTCCCTCAGACTCTCAGGTCAGTCTCTTTAAATCAGGAGTCCTCTGACCTCTGCTTAGGTCCCCGCTTCCTGCATCACGCCTTGGAAGCTCTTTCAGAACCATAAGCTGAGGGCAGCTGTGGGCTCACAGTCTTATTGGGATTACTGTGCTTCATTTTCTGATGTACAGTGCCTTGAATATGATTATTTCATATCATGTCTACTTTTTTGATTGATTTAGGCTGGAGAGTTAAGCCAGTCCCTGTTACTTTATCTTGTATGAAAGCAGAGTCTAAGGAATTCTTTTTTAAACTGTAAAGTTAGGTAATCATGCTTACATTCTGTCTGAATTCCTAGAGAACAGACTGGTTGCAGTCAAATTTGATCAAAAGGAGGCTCCTCAAGACTTCAACTCCTTCATTATCAAACCTTGAATTTCTGAATGAGAGGAACATTTAGAGCCACAAACAGAATTCTCCACAAGGGCAGGAAAATGGTCTGTTCAGAGGGCAGTTTTGAGACTAGATGTCAGTGTTATTCTCCAGATTAAAAAGAGGGGTGACTCTTTTTTCCCCATGGAAATCCCTTCAATGATAATAATCACTATGAGAGTTTTTGAAATGTATATCCCAGTTTCTTTTTTCCATAAGATCCCAAAGCTCTCAACAAATGTAGTAATCAATATGCAAACTAGGATCATAATCAAAGAGTCTTGTGTTCCAGACTAATTTCTCACCACTGCTTCAGGGCTTGCTCAGTTGCTCTGGCAGGCTAGTATCTGCCTTGTATTTGTTTTTCTCTTTTTCACCATTCCCTGTGTTTCTCTTTCTCTTTCATTATTTCTAGCTCTCTTTGAACTTCTCTTTCTCACTATATTGGAACATAAGACGCGTGCATTTCAGTCCTAGAATTATTACTATTCCATGAAACACAGGCTGAGTCACTTTAGCCTTTGGCTTTTAATAAAATAATAATAAGGCTGGGCACAGTGGCTCATACCTATAATCCCAGCACTTTGGGAGACTGAGGCAGGAGGATTGCTTAAGCCCAGGAATTCAAGACCAGCCTGGGTAATATGGCTAAACCCCACCTCTCTAAAAAATAAAAAATAAAATTAGCTGGGTGTGGTGGTGCACACCCGTAGTCCCAGCTACTTGGGAGACTGATGCTAGAGGATTGATTGAGCCCAGGAGGTTGAGGCTGCTGTGAGCTGAGATCACACCACTGCTCAACAGAATGAGATCTGTCTCAAAATAATAATAATAATAATAACAATAATAAAGGGTTAAACTAGTTGCCACCCTTCTCCCTATCTTCTGGGAACTGTGGTACTATAAAATGAAGTAGCATGTACGAGAAGTTTTCTGAAGTTTAACAGATTTCACCTGCTTCATTCTTCCATGTAGGCTCTCTCTTGTGCCTACAGTGGCTTAAGACTGAGCAAGGTGCTATACTGGGAGACAGTTTTTGGGGTATGCAGGGTGAAGAAAGAGCTTCCAAGGGAAAGAAGCCCCTAGGTAGTTTATAATCTTATAATTCTCTTAAGTACAGGTCACGCTTTGGACTCTGCGAAGAATGGCTGGGTCCACTGTAATTGGATAGTATTTACTACAAAGAAGGTGCTTTTATGTGTGTGTATGTTCAATTAACCTGGCGTCTTTTGATTTAAACTGTAAGAATGTTTTAATAATTTTTGCCCAGTCCCATTGGTAGTCATTTTCACAGAGACAGTGACTCAGTCTGCCTCAAATAGGCCCAGGATAAACAGGTTTTGCTTACCTTTCCATGAGCAACTTTTCAGTTGTGAAAGTGTGCTAGAGTCAGATTACATGGGCTTGTGAGTCCTTTCAACATGGGTAGGAAAGGAACCTCTAAGCCTCTGTTTCTTTACCTGAAACATGAGAATAGTCTTCCCCCTGCACAGAGTTAGCATGGAAATTAAATGAGATGCTGCATATAAAGCATTTAGTATAATTCCTGGCATGTAGTAAGCGCTCACTTATTGTCAGTTACTCTCATTATTTATCATTCAGTAACTTACTTATTCTGTCCCTACTATGTGCAGGGTCTTTGACTTGGGTCTGAGATATTCTAATGAAAAAGCTTTCTCCTGGCTGGGCACGGTGGCTCACGTCTGTAATCCCAGCACTTTGGGAGACCAAGGTGGGCAGATTACCGGAGATCAGGAGTTCGAGACCAGCCTGACCAACATGGTGAAACCCCATCTCTACTAAAAACACAAAAATTAGCTGGGTGGGATGGCGGGCGCCTATAATCCCAGCTATTCAGGAGACTGAGGCAGGAGAATTGCTTGAGCCCAGGAGGCGGATGTTGCAGTGAGCCAGGATTGCACCACTGCACTCCAGCCTGGGCGACAGAACAAGACTGTCTCAAAAAAAAAAAAAAGAAAGAAAAAAGAAAAAGAAAAAACTATCTCCCCGCACTACAGTCTAAAGGAAGGGTTGGCAAACTTTTTCCATTAAGAGCCAGATGGTAAATATTTCAGACTTTGTGGGCCATATGGTCTCTTTTGCAACTGCTCAACTCTGATGTTATAGCTCAAAAGCAGTCACATACAAGACATTAACAAATGGGTATGGCTTTGTTCCAATAGTTTACTAACCCCTGTTCTAGAGGGAAGACAGATATTCAAAGAAACCATTGCAATACAGTGTGGTAAGTGTTACGATAGAGGAAGTGGGGAATGATCTAGCCTGTCACCACTCATTGTGCAGTCTTTAGACAAGCTGCATTGGCATCACCAGGGAGCCTGTGAGGAATGCAGATCCTCACACCTCATCCCAGAACTGTGGAATCACAGTCTGCATTTAACAGACTGAATTTTTTGCCCAGTCCCATTGGTAGCCATTTTCCATATGATACAAAAACTCTTGACAAATATAGTAATCAATATGCAAACTAGGATCACAATCAAAGGGCTTAACAAAAGAAGCTCTGACAGAGGGCTATGTTATACAAGCAAGATTATCCCATTTGAAAGCTGAAGGACAAGCAGAAGATTCTGGGGCAATGTATGGGCCAGGGGACATCTTTTAGGCAGAAAGTACAGCAAGTACGGAGATGTGGAGGTGAGAAAGAACACAGTTGAAGAAGTCAAGAAATTGGGGAACCTCGCTGGCAGTAAGATGGTAACACTACTCTAGGCTAGAAGAAATTTAAGCAACATAACAGTCAAATGCAGTGACCTGATTTTGTTTAGATCCTGTTTTGAAGAAACCAATTATAAAAAGACATTTTTGAAACAATTGAATTTTTATTTATTTATTTATTTATTTTTGAGACAGAGTCTTGCACTGTCACCCAGGCTGGAGTGCAATGGCATGATCTCGGCTCACTGCCACCTCTGGCTCCCAGGTTCAAGTGATTTTCCTGCTTCAGCCTCCCAAGTAGCTGGGACTACTAGCTTCTGCCACCACGCCTGGCTAATTTTTGTATTTTTAGTAGGGATAGGGTTTCACCATGTTGGCCAGGCTGGTCTCGAACTCTTGACCTCAAGTGATCCACCTGCCTCAGCCTCCCAAAGTGCTGGAATTACAGGCATGAGCCACCATGCTCAGCCGAAAATGTGAATATAGAGTGAGTGTTAATACCACTGATTGTGATAGAGGTTTTGTGTTTATACATTAAAAAGTCTATTAGAGAGATATATGGAAGGACTTTGGGGTGAAATGGCCTGATGACAGGGATTTTAAGAAATATTCACAAAAAAAGAAGGCTGACCAAAAGGAAGACATGAAGCAACTGGAGCAAAAAGTGAATAATTGTTGGATCCAAGGATGGGTGTATTGAGTTTTTTATATTATTCTCTCTTCTTTTGTGTACTTTTGAAAACTTTCTTAATAAGAAAGTTAAGGAAGAATGTTGGACTGCATCAAGTCTCTTATCTCTGCTTTTATGTGAAATTCAGCTCATGATTAATCCAACCCAGGAGCTGTGTGCAAAGCAATATTTTCCATCTTTGAAGACAATTCAGAAGTCCTTGACAGGAGGTCACTCTGAGCCCAGTGGATCTATGTGCATTTCCTTTCCTTTTATTGGAAGGGGCAGAAGAGCAATGGCTTCATGGAAGTTTTACTCCATTTCTTTTTCCTTTTTTTTTTTTGTTTTTGAGACTGAGTCTTGCTCTGTCGCCAGGCTGGAGTGCAGTGGCGCTATCTTGACTCACTGTAACCTCTGCCTCCCGGGTTCAACCAGTTTTCCTGCCTCGGCCTCCCGAGTAGCTGGGACTACAGGCATGTGCCACCCTGCCCAGCTAATTTTTTTTGTATTTTTAGTAGAGACAGTGTATCACCATGTAGACCAGGATGGTCTCAATCTCTTGACCTCATGATCCACCAGCCTCGGCTTCCCAAAGTGCTAGGATTATAGGCGTGAGCCATTTCTTAAAGCAGATGTGTCTGAGCTGGGGGATGAGGGCCTCTCATCCCAGCCCAGACCCTCATCCAGGGCCCCCGCTTCCCTCGTGGTAAAGGCGCAGCTAGGTCTGCAGCTTCCTGAACAGTGTACTGCAATGGACACGAGAAGAATGCGCACCTTTGTGCTCCTGGTTTGGAATCAAGTATATGCAGTAGTGGCCTTTGATGGTGAGGATTACAGATTTTTTTCCTTAGGAACACATATTATATCTCTGAAAGAATCAGTAATAAGGAGATTAGGACAATGAAGAGCAGATCATTTTGGACCCACTATTTACTAGCTCTGTAGCCTTGAGAAAGTTACGAGGTCTCTTGAGGTCTCATTTCATCATCTGTAAAATTATTTAACCTACTTGATTGGGTTGCTGTGACAATTTAATGAGATAACATGTATAGTCTTGATCTCATTGCAAACTACAAGAAGTGATACATAAATGTCAGTTGCATTTTTCCTGAGCTGGACTTCCTAGTATTCTCTCCCATTTCATAGGTGGCTTTTAAAGCTTATCTTTCCTCTGAGCTTCACATTCGTTTGGTGCTGAATTAGAATTTCCATGTGGTGGTCCCTGAATTTTACTGCTCCCCCAGCACCCTGTCTTTGTCTGTCATGCTGAAAGTAGCCTTTTAACATTTGCCTTTTAACCTGGGTCTTCCTTCTTTTTGCCTGGAATGGTTTTTTTTGTTTTTTGTTTTTGCGATGGAGTCCCACTGCAACCTCTGCCTCTCGGGTTCAAGTGATTTTCCCTCCTCAGACTCCCGAGTAGCTGGAATTTCAGACGCCCACCACCAGGCCCAGCTAATTTTTGAATTTTTAGTAGAGATAGGATTTCACCATGTTGACCAGGCTGATCTTGAACTCCTGATCTCAAGTGATCTGCCCACCTTGGTCTCCCAAAGTGCTGAGATTACAGGCGTGAGCCACTACACCCAGCCTTCTGCCTGGGATGTGGATGTGATTCCCAGAAGTGCAGCTGCCATCATCCCACCATGAGGTAACCTAAGGGTGTCAGAGCAGAAGGATAAAAGGAGCCTACATCCTTGATGGCAGTGTGAGACTATACTAGAGCTTGACTACTCACCAAATCTCACCTTTAAAGAACACACACTTTAAAATTTAAAACTCCAATTGTCGCTAAAATAAGAAAGAAAGAAAATAGGTTCAGGTGAGGAAGTATAGCAGAATGTTGATAACGATGAATCTGGGGAACGGACATATTGGTTCACTGTGCTTTTCTCTTTAATTCCGCGTGTGTGTGTGTGTGTGTGTGTGTGTGTGTGTGTGTGTTTGAAATTTTTCATGACAAAAATTTAAAAGAAAATTGAACTTCACCAAATTTCTTATCTTGATTATTATGTGAAGCTCCAGGTTCTAATCAAGCTCTTCCAAGGGCGGAGGACAATGATTTCCTGTTGGCCAACTTTTCACTGGCTGCATCCCAATACCCCAGGCTTGCCTCAATATTCCTGCTGTGCTGCTGCCCCCTGCTGGCCTCTGCCATTTTGTGTGCCTGAGGATAAGCTTCTCCCCATGTCAGAGGGCTGTGAGCTCCCTCCACTGAAGAAGGTTTTTAAAGATTAGACTCTTGATTTTAGATGATGTTTAATAAATAAATATCCCTTCTATTCCCAAATTCTTAATGCCTGATTTTTAAAAAGCATGATGGGCATGTGGGTAGATATAAGAGACACGGAAGCCTCTGCCTTTGTGGTTCATTTTGTAGGAATGAGGATTCATAAAATGTACCACCCCCCATTCTGTCTCAACTGATGCCCCATCCCTCGTTCCATTTTCATCCTTCCAATTTCTTCATTCTCTGTCTGATGGACATGTTATGGGAAATATGTTTCAGAAATACCATCTTTTTTGTTTTTATTTAATCTTAGATTTCCTGAGTGTGATGCTGGTGAAATATTTGTAAACAAAATAACTACTTCAGATGGACCAGAAGAGAGAAAGGACTGGTACAGGTTGCTGAAGACAACCTTGACTGTGTTTTTAAGGTGTGCCCATGTCTGCTAACCCCAGGGAACTATTGAACACAACGTATTTGATGGGTTTGCTGATTTCCAGAACAGCCAATAGTAGTGTAACTGAGCAGAGAAACAATGCTGTTAGAAGGGGCGCGGTGAGAGTGAGATCAGCCCTTCGGTTTGCGTGGGAGCTGGGTGAAGCCTGTGACTGCTGGCTTTCCCCTGCTTCCCTGACAATCTGCATGACTCAGCAGAGGCAGCCATAATCCTGCTAGGTACACAACTCTATTGACCTTGCAACATCACCTCCATCCTCCACAGCAGCCACAGCAAGACCTGCCCAAGGAGAGTCTGAGCTCAGACATGCTTAGCCCTGCCCCGACCTGATGGGCCTTTCCCATCCACCCTGGTAGCTGAAGACAAAAGGCATATACTCTTGGGAGTTTTAAGGCCCCGCCCACTGCCATTTTCTCTCAATACTACCACAGCTGATGCTCTCTGGAAAGTGCCACCTCCTGGCAGTAGGCCAACCAGCACAAAAATAGAACATTAAACCACCAAAGCTAACAACCCTCATAGAGTCCATTTCACCCCCTGCCACCTCCATGGGAACAGGTACTGGTATCCACACTGAGAGATCCATAGATGGTTCACATCACAGGACTATGTGCAGACAATCGCCAGTACCAGCCCAGAGCCGGGTAGACTTGCTAGGTGGCCAGACCCAGAAGAGAGATAACAATCACTGCAGCTTGGCTCACAGGAAGCCACATCCATAGGAAAAGAGGAAGAGTACTACATCAAGGCAACACCGCATGGGACAAAAGAATCTGAACAACAGCCCTCAGCCCTAAACCTTCCCTCTGACAGAGCCTACCCAAATGAGAAGGAACCAGAAAACCAACTCTGGTAATATGACAAAACAAGGCTCTTTAACACCCCCCAAAAATCACTCTTGCTCACCAGCAGTGGATCCAAACCAAGAAGAAATCCCTGATTTACCTGAAAAAGAATTCAGGAGGTTAGTTATCAAGCTAATCAAGGACACACCAGAGAAAGGCAAAGCCCAATGCAAGGAAATACAAAAAACGATGCAAGAAGTGAAGGGAGAAATATTCAAGGAAATAGATAGCATAAAGAAAAACAACCAAAACTTCAGGAAACATTGGACACACCTATAGAAATGCAAAATGCTCTGGAAAGTCTCAGCAATAGAATTGAATAAGTAGAAGAAGAAATTCAGAGCTCAAAGACAAGGTCTTCGAATTAACCCAATCCAACAAAGACAAAGAAAAACAATAAGAAAATATGAACAAAGCCTCCAAGAAGTCTGGGATTATGTTAAGGGAACAAACCTAAGAATAATCAGTGTTCCATCACTTCTCGGCCTTTTGGCTAAGATCAAGTGTAGAATAATCAGTGTTCCAGAGGAAGAAGAGAAATCTAAAAGTTTTGAAAATGTATTTGGGGGAATAATCGAGGAAAACTTCCCTGGCCTGGCTAGAGACCTAGACATGCAAATAAAAGAAGCACAAAGAACACCTGGGAAATTCATCGCAAAAAGATAATCATCTAGGCATATTGTCATCAGGTTATCTAAAGTTAAGACAAAGAAAATAATTTTAAGAGCTGTGAGACAAAAGCACTCAGCTAACCTATAAAGGAAACCTATCAGATTAACAGCAGATTTCTCAGCAGAAACCCTACAAAGCTAGAAGGGATTGGGACCCTATCTTCAGCCTCCTCAAACAAAACAATTATCAGCCAAGAATTGTGTGTCCAGCAAAACTAAGCATCATATATGAAGGAAAGATACAGTCTTTTTCAGACAAGCAAATGCTGAGAGAATTCGCCACTACCAAGCCACCACTATAGGAACTGCTAAAAGGAGCTCTAAATCTTTAAACAAATCCTGGAAACACATACAAACAGAAACTCTTTAAAGCATAAATCACACAGAACCTATAAAACAAAAATGCAAGTTAAAAAGCAAAAACAAAAAAACAAGAAAAACCAAGGTATGCAAGCAACAAATAGCACAATGAATGCAATGGTACCTCACATCTCAATACTAACATTGAACGTAAATTGCCTAAATGTTCCACTTAAAAGATATAGAACTGCAGAATGGATAAGAACTCACCAACTAACTCTCTGCTGCCTACGGGAGACTCACCTAACACATATGGACTCACATAAACTTAAAGTAAAGGGGTGGAAAAAGGTATTTCACACAAATGGACACCGAAAGCGAGCAGGGGTAGCCATTCTTGTATCAGACAAAACAAACTCTAAAGCAACAGCAGTTAAAAGAGACAAAGAGGAATATTATTAAATGGTAAATGGCCTTGTCCAACAGGAAAATATCACAATCCTAAACATATGTGCACCTAACACTGGAGCTCCCAAATTTATAAAACAATTACTAATAGACCTAAGAAATGAGATAGACAGCAACACAGTAATAGTGGGGGACTTCAATACTCCACTGACAGCACTAGACAGGTTATTGAAACAGAAAGTCAACAAAGAAACAATGGTTTTAAACTAACCTTGGAACAAATAGACTTAACAGATATAAACAGAACATTTCATCCAACAACCACAGAATACACATTCTATTCAACAGTGCATGGAACTTTTTCCAAGATAGACCATATGATAGGCCATAAAATGAGTCTCAATAGATTTAAGAAAATTGAAATTATATCAAGCACTCTCTCAGACCACAGTGGAATAAAACTGGAAACCAACTCCAAAAGGAACCTTCAAAGCCATGCAAATACATGGAAATTAAATAACCTGTTCCTGAATGAGAATTAAGTCAAAACCAAAATCCAGATGGAAATTAAAAAATTATTCAAACTGAATGACAATAATGATACAACCTATCAAAACCTCCAGGGTACAGCAAAGGTGGTGCTAAGAGGAAAATTCATAGCCCTAAATGCCTACATCAAAAAGATTGAAAGAGCACAAACTGATATTCTAAGGTCACACCTCAAGGAACTAGAGAAACAAGTGCAAACCAAATCCAAACCCAGCAGACGAAAGGAAATAACCAAGAGCAGAGCAGAACTAAATGAAATTGAAACAAAAAAAAAATACAAAACATAAAACAAACATGAGGTTCTTTGGAAAGTTTAATAAAATTAATAGACCATTAGCAAGATTAACCAAGAAAATAAGAGAGAAAATCCAAATAACTTCATTAAGAAACAAAACAGGAGACGTTACAACTGACACCACTGAAATACAAAAGATAATTCAAGGCTACTGTGAACACCTTTATGCAGATAAACTAGAAAATCTTGAAGAGATAGATAAATTCCTGGAAAAATACAACCCTCCTAGCTTAAATCAGGAAGAATTAGATACCCTGAACAGACTGATAACAAGCAGCAAGATTGAAATGGTAATTAAAAAATTACCAACAACAAAAAAAGTCCAGGACCAGATGGATTCAGAGCAGAATTCTACCAGACATTCAAAGAAGAATTGGTACCAATTCTTTAGACACTATTCTACAAGATCAAGAAAGAGGGAGCCCTTTCTACTTCATCCTATGAAACCAGCATCACGCTAATACCAAAACCAGGAAAAGATATAACCAAAAAAGAAAACTATGGACCAATATCCTTGATGGACAGAGACGCTAAAATTCCTAACAAAATACTGGCTAACCAAATCCAACAGCATATCAAAAAGATAATCCACTATGGCCAGGTGGGTTTAAAACCAGGGATGCAGGGATGGTTTAACATACACAAGTCAATAAATGTGATAGACCACATAAACAGAATTAAAAACCAGAATCACATGATCATCTCAATAGATGCAGAAAAAGCATTTGACAAAAAATCCAGCATCCCTTTATGATTAAAACTTTCAGCAAAATCAGCATACAAGGGACATACCTAAATGTAATAAAAGCCACCTATGACAAACCCACAGCCAACATCATATTGAATGGGAAAAAGTTGAAAGCATTCCCTCTGAGAAATGGAACAAGACAAGAATACCCACTCTCACCACTCCTTTTCAACATAGTACTGGAAGTCCTAGCCAGAGCAATCAGGCAAGAGAAAGAAATAAAGGGCATCAAAATCGATAAAGAGGAAGTCAAACTGTCACTGTTTGCTGATGATATGATCCTTTACCTCGAAAATCCTAAAGACTCCTCCAGAAAGCTCCTAGAACTGATAAAAGAATTCAGCAAAGTTTTGGGATATAAGATTAATGTACACAAATCAGTAGCTCTTCTATACACCAACAGCGACCAAGGAGTGAATCAAATCAAGAACTCAACCCTTTTTACAATAGCTGCAAAAAAAAAGAATAAATAAATAAAATACTTCAGAATATACCCAACAAAGGAGGCGAAAGACCTCTACAAGGAAAACTACAAAACACTGCTGAATGAAATCATAGATGACCCATTTCATGCTCATGGATGGGTAGAATCAATATTGTGAAAATGACTATACTGCCAAAAGCAATCTACATGTTCAATGAAATCCCCATGAAAATACCACCATCATTCATCACAGAAGTAGAAAAAACAATCCTAAATTTCATATGGAACTAAAAAAGAGCCCACATAGCCAAAGCAAGACTAAGCAAAAGGAACAAATCTGGAGGCATCACACTAACTGATTTCAAACTATACTATAAGGTCATAGTCACCAAAACAGCATGGTACTGGTATAAAAATAGGCACATAGACCAATGGAACAGAATAGGCAACCTAGAAATAAACCCAAATACTTACAGCCAACTGATCTTCAACAAAGCAAGCAAAAACATAAAAGTGGGGAAAGGACACCCTTTTCAACAAATGGTGCTGGGATAATTGGCTAGCCACGTGTAGGAGAATGAAACTGGATCCTCATCTCTCACCTTATACAAAAATCAACTCAAGATGGACTAAGCACTTAAATATAAGACCTGAAGCTATAAAAATGCTAGAAGATAACATTGGAAAAACCCTTCTAGACATTGGCTTAGGCAAGGATTTTATGATCAGAACCCAAAAGCAAATGCAATAAAAACAAAGATAAATAGTTGGGACTTAATTAAACTAAAGAGCTTTTGCACAGCAAAAGGAATAGTTGTCAAACAGACAACCCACATAGTAGGAGAAAATCTTCAAAATCTATACATCTGACAAATGACTAATATCCAGAATCTACAATAAACTCAAACAAATCAGTAAGAAAAGAACAATCCCATCAAAAAGTGGGCTAAGGACATGAATAAACAATTCTCAAAAGAAGATACACAAATGACCAACAAACATGAAAAAATGCTCAACATCACTAATGATCAGGGAAATGCAAATCAAAACCACAATGTGATACCACCTTACTTCTGCAAAATTGGCCATAATCAAAAAATAAAAAATAGTAGATGTTGGCATGGATGCGGTGATCAGGGAACACTTTTACGCTGGTGGTAGGAATGTAAACTAGTACAGCCTATGGAAAACAGTGTGGAGATTCCTTAAAGAACTAAAAGTAGAACTACCATTTTATCCAGCAATCCCACTACTGGGTATCTACCCCGAGGAAAAGAAGTTATTATATGAAAAAGATACTTGCACACACATGTTTATAGCAACACAATTCACAATTGCAAAATCGTGGGACCAAACGAAATGCCCATCACTCAATGAGTGGATAAAGAAACTGTGGTATATATATATATGATGGAATACTACTCAGCCATAAAAAGGAATGAATTAATGGCATTTGCAGCGACCTGGATGAGATTGGAGACTATTATTCTAAGTGAAGTAACTCAGGAATGGAAAACCAAACATCGTATGTTCTCACTGATATGTGGGAGCTAAGCTATGAGGATGCAAAGGCATAAGAATGATATGATGGACTTTGGGGACTTTGGGGGAAGGGTGGAAGCGGGGGAAGAGATAAAAGACTACAAATCAGATATACTGCTTGGGTGATGGGTGCACCAAAATATCACAAATCACCACTAAAGAACTTACTCGTGTAACCAGATGCCATCTGTACCCCAATAACCTATGGAAAAATAAACTTTAAAAATTCCTTATCAGGAAGATTGTCAGTCTGACCAGAAGACCCTCTCCAACATGCCAAGATTCCAGAATAAAAAGTGTGTTCTGTGCTCAGAGAGATTTTTAGGGCAGTGGAAATACTCTGTATGACTATAATGGTAGATATGTATCATACATTTGTCCAAACCCATAGAATGTATGACACCAAGAGTGAACCCTCATGTAAACACTACGGACTCTGGGTGATAATGATGTACCAGTGTAGGTTCATCAGTTGTAACCAATGTACCACTCTAGTGAAAAGTGTTGATAATGGGAGAGCCTATGCATGTGTAGGAGCAGGGGATTTATGAAAAATCTCTGTACCTTCCTCTCAATCTTCCTATGAAACTAACTACTCTAAAAAAAAAAAAAACAAAAACCGTCTTTTGTTTTCAAGTGTCTTCTCTTCCTGGAAGCTTCCAGGAAGAATTACAGGTCATAGCTCTGTGTTGACTAGGTCTTACCCGAGTTGAGGACAAATGTGGGAGCCTTCAGCCTAGCAGATGAGATAGGACTGTCCAATGGTTGGGGCTAAAGGCTGGGTTACTATGGGTTTGCAGACACCTGGAGTTAGTATAGGATTCCAACAGTCTTTTCCCTGACCCACTTCTGTGAGCCTGGAGCTCCTCTCACATTGCCTGTCCACTGCAGAGATGGGGCTGGCCTTGGTCAGGTTGAGATCAAACTTCCCAGGCTCAAGCCATCCCCCCACCTCGGCCTCCCAAAGTGCTGGAATTAAAGGCACAAGCCACTGCGCCTGGCCAGGAATACTATCTTAAAGCCCTTATTCAGCTGGGGTATAGGGGACTACTAATATGCACTGTAGGGGTATTAGCTGTTATACTATTTTAAGTTGTTTTTATTTTTGGTCATATATATTAAAATTTATACCCAGACTGGATTCATGGCAAAAGATGGGACACATGAAGATTCCCACATTGAAATACAACAAGCTATGAAAAATATCAGAAAGAACATTCTCTGAATTCTCTTCAAGATGAGTTCATGGGATCTAAAAGTTGCAGTTACATAATAAAACTTCTTATATAGCACTTCAAAATATCTCTATGTCAACAACAACAAAAATATCTCTGATACTTCAAGAAGCTAGTGGCTGTTATATGCAATTGCATCTCTAGTTTATTGGGTATAAAGACCATTAATACCTGTAATGTGTTCTTTGCTGGGAAGAACTGGGAGAGAGCAGCCTGAAACCCTTTTCTAATTTCATCATTTAGAAACAAACACGAACATTTCAAAAATAAACCACTCAGTTTTTTTTTTTAATGGCAAAGGCAAGCATTCCAACATTAGGTCATGGAAGCAATTTTAATCTATTTTTACTACTGTAAAATGCAGTCAAAATTATTCTATATTAAGTGTGTCCAATCTCAAAACACACCCACAACACAAGATGTTAATATTAAATGGATTGGTCAAGAAATCATGCCTTTCCTTACATAATTAAGTTAAATTAAGGAGCATGTGTTGCTTATTAAGTGGAACAAAATATTTATATTTTAAAATAACTATTAAAGATGGCATTAAAAAGTGAAATGTATTATAATCTGAAAAATACTAATCTAAAAATATTTTTAATGCAAAACTATTTGTTTATCATGTACCATATATAAATGACATCTGATTTTTTTACATCCCCAAAGAGTGTCACAAGCTTATGTATTCCTTCCCTGTAAAAGAAGTTTAAGAGTCGTATTTAGACCTTTCAGTATGACATACCAGCCTCTCTGAGACTTAGTCCAAATTCTTTCCATTCACCAATGCACACTACCATCTGGCTAGCCCAAACTGTTGGAAGTTCTTCTAAGCATGTCCTTCACAAGTCTGGGTTTTTGCATATGCTTCTTTACGCCTGGAATGTTCTTCCATCATCTTCACTATTTTTGAACTGAAGCATTTCTTCTTTAACTCTTGACATCAACTTCTCTCTAAGGATCTCCCTTTCTGAAAGTCAGGGAGAGTTAGATGTTACTTTCTGTGTTCCCAAACCATTCTTTTCACAATTCATTTAATTATCAGAAAGTTTTGTAACTAGTTGATTAGTTCTCTATCTCTCCTGCTAGACTACAAATTCTCTGTCATGGGGTCTTTGTCTTATTCATATTTGATTCCTTTAACATAGTCCCTGG
Source organism: Hylobates moloch (assembly GCF_009828535.3). Classification (NCBI taxonomy): domain Eukaryota; kingdom Metazoa; phylum Chordata; class Mammalia; order Primates; family Hylobatidae; genus Hylobates; species Hylobates moloch. The sequence goes on along the minus strand of NW_026652291.1, from coordinate 33,502,714 downwards.
AACAAAAATTGGCCCCCAATAAATGTTTAAAATGATGTTCCATAAGGTGATCTCCATCAAGAAAAGGCTTAATTGCATTCAATATATTCCGTTGAAAAGCTAGGAAGTATGAAATGGATTTTGAAAAGATTGCCATTTAAATGACTAAAACAAAATAAAAATGTTGTTGCTTAAAAGGTGCCTTCTCAGATCTCCACAGCTTTCCTGCCAGAACCTAGTCCCTAAAGGAATCTGGATAGATAGGCTGGCTTGGCTTAGAATTGCCCACATGTTTCCCCTGAGCTCAGCTGCACCTACCTGATGGATAACACTCAGGTTGGTCCTCTTATCCCCACAAAAAGTAGGATTCCCTCATTACTTTTGCTGAGGGCCCGGTTGCTGGAGTTAATGAGATAAAGGCAGAAAAAAACAAAAGAGCCAGGAAATTGCCATAAGACATTATTTCAGTGCCTCACCAGGAAAGGGACTCTTGGAGAAATGAATCCGCAGTCATGAGTACGAGAGGTGGCAATTAATTTAGCTTCAGAGAAATCCTGAGTAAAGCCGAGGGAAAGGAGCAGTTCATTCTCTGTTTCTGGGATGGGTATCAAAAGGAGTGAAAGCCTCCTCGTTTCTAAGAACTCAAGGCTGAGTGGGTCTTCTGGGCATCCTCTATATCTGAGGTATGTCAGAAAATCTCTGATTGTGTATTCTGACGAGGTGCTCTAAACTTTTTGGAATCCTATTTGAGCAAAACTTGAGGTCTGAGAAAATAAAAAGATGGGTCTTCAGTGTATACCTTCTCCTTTCTGATTGAAAGGGCAGTAGCACATCCTACCAACTTTACCCTAACACTTCTCTAAAGAAAAAGATGCAGGTTCAAATTGGGTGCCCTAAATGCCTTCCAAGAGAGTTTGATCATTTAATTCAGCTCCAGGTGATTGGACTGAAAGCAATTTGAGCAAAAGCAATTTGGTCAAACATAAGTTGGCCAGTGAGATAATTTTGGTCAAAAATGGATTGCAGTCATGGATTTTTCATTTGTTAAATGATTTTGGCTGATCTCAGGGAGGTTTTGCAATCATTAATGCATGTGTTTGGCACTTTTTGTCTCCCCTCTTTACCTTTTTCAATGCAGTAAGTATTTTCTCTTATTCTTTTGATGTTTTAAATTTGGAATTAAATTTCAAACAATTCCAGCTCTACACTGTGTATGGTAATGAAAAATTGGAAACACCCTAAATGTTTGGCAAAAGAGAAATGGCTGCAATAACCGCATGTCCGACACTTGGTGGATTGCTGAAATAAATTACAGTATATTTCAAAGAAAATCCTCAGATATCCCCTCAAATTAGCTATTTATCAAGACCTAGACCTAAGGGTTACACATGTGTAATCTTTTTTTTTTTTCTTTTTTTGGATGGAGTCTTGCTTTGTCGCCCAGGCTGGAGTGCAGTGGTGCGATCTCGCCTCACTGCAACCTCTGCCTCCCAGGTTCAAGTTATCCTCCTGTCTCAGCCTCCCAAGTAGCTGGAACTACAGGTCCCCACCACCCTGCCCGGCTAATTTTTGTACTTTTAGTGGAGATGGGGTTTCACTATGTTGGCCAGGTTGTTCTCGAACTCCTGATCTCAAGTGATCCACCCACATTAGCCTCCCAAAGTGCTGGGATTATAGGCATGAGCCACCCACACCCAGCCATTCTTATAGAAAAGACATATATGCACAGATAGAAAAATCTGGAAGATATATATCTTGATGATTGTTTCTGATGGGTAGGCCTATGGGGGTACTTTATATTAGGCTGTGCAAAAGTAATTGTGATTTTGCCTTTAAAGTAATGGCAAAAACAGACCAAGCATGGTGGCTCACACCTGTAATCCCAGCACTTTGGGAGGACAAGTCAACTGGATCACCTGAGGTCAGGAATTCGAGATCAGCCTGGCCAACATGGTGAAACCTCCTCTCTACTAAAAATACAAAAATTAGCCAGGCATGGTGGCATGTGCCTGTAGTCCCAGCTATTCAGGAGGCTGAGGCAGGAGAATCACTTGAACCTGAGAGGCAGAGGATGCAGTGAGCCAAGATGGTGCCACTGCACTCCAGCCTGGGCAACAGAGTGAGACTCTGTCTTAAAATAAAATAAAGTAATGGCAAAAACCACAATTACTTTTGCATGAACCTATAGTTACATTTGTTAATTTTTTTTCTTTTTAACAAATATTGATTGCTTTTTAATAGGAAAAATAATTTAGGAAACTTCTTTAATTAAACCATAAAAGAGAATGATCTGGGATTTTCGTGCTCTGTGGATGCGGTAGAGACTCCCAGTTGCCTACGTTACTATCATGTTATTTGAGGCAGCAATGTGCTCAGCCAGAGGACTGCCTTTCCCAGCCTCCCCGGTAGCTGGATGGGCTTTGGGACTGGGTTCTGACCTTAGCAGAGGGGTTATGTGGTCCTTCCAAAACATCTCCTTAAAAGGGGTGGAGTGGGCTTTTCCCAGCTTCAAGTCCTGGTGCCTGGAACTTGGATATGATGACTAGCAATTCCACAGAGTAGGTCAGGGATCATTGGCTGGAAATGAACTAAACAGTATAGGAACAAGCAGCAAACCTTCCTCACGCAGATGTGAAAACGTTAGGAAAAACAGACAAAAGTTCACAGAGGCCGAAAAATCACCCCAAAAGGCATCAGAGTTAATAATACCTTCAAAAAGTTAGTGGCCAGCTACAGTGGCTCACACCTGTAATCCTAGCACTTTAGGGGCCGGAGGTGGGAGGATCACTTGAGGCCAGAAGTTTGAGGTCACCCTCGGCAACATAGCAAGACCATATCTTATAAAAACATTTTAAAAGTTAGCTGGGTGTGGTGGTGTTCACATATAGTCCTTGCTACTCGGGAGGCTGAGGCAAGAGGATTGTTTGACACCAGGACTCCGAGGCTGCGGTGAACTGTGATCATGCCACTGCACTCCAGCCTGGGTGACAGAGCGAGACTCTGTCTCTTAAAAAATAATGTGGAGATATTTATGCAACAAGATGAAGATGGGTGCCAAGTAGGAGTTGTTTTCAACATTGATTGGAACTGATAATTCACTTTACTGCTGAAAACAAAACCACTAGTTTCCCCACATCATAAATAAAGAGAATGGCCAGCTGTTGGCATAGCAACATTCCAGAATCACTTGCTGAGAGGCAACACTTTCAGCAGGTCCCACACTAGCACCAACACCAAATCCCAGTACCCCTTGCAGCCCCTCCTAGTCTCCCATCCCATCTCACATCCAATAGAGGACTGTGAGGGGGCGAAATGGTTTTTTAAGTAGGAGAACAGTATGAAAAGCAGCTGTGTCTCACCTTGCTCTCCTCATGGGGATGGAGAGTAACTCCAAGACAAGTGGAAGGAGCTGGGCCTGGAGAGAATCATCTGTACAACATGGGAATGTCTTCGAGAGGGGTAGGCTGGCATTTCAACTGCTGGTTGGGGCTAGAGAAAGAACCCTTGGAGAGATGACGAAGAGAGATGACCAGATAAGGAGGAGGCAAAAACCATCCCTTCACACATCTTATTCCTAGAGGTACAGAAAATAAATTTCATGTATGCTGGCAAATTCCAGGATTATGGGCCTTTTGGGGTTGATGAGGTAGGGGATGTGGGCTCACTGGGGACCATCACCAAGGAGCAAGGAGCCAAGGCCTCCCAGGGAGGGCAGCTTAGACTACCCGTAGTGGGGCCATCCTGAAGATGTGATCGCTCCTCTTAAAGGACTCCACATACCTCAGAACCAGTTTGAAAGTGAGTCTCACGTCCATGAGGCCTATTGAGACCATCATCCATCCATATCCAGATGAGAGAAAACAGAAACGTAGTTACAACCAACCAAGGAAAGGGTCAAATGTCCACCAGCTTGTATGGAGCCAGTGTTATCTTCCTGCTCTCTCCTCCCACCCCAACATCAGCAGGAAGAGCATAGCAAGTAAGGAGGTGTGTGTCAGGGAGAGTTGACTGTGTCCCATAATGCTCCAGTCTAGTCTGGGCTTGGCAAGGGTGGGCGGGATGGGGAGCTGTGTCTTGAATTTGAAATTGAGAGGTGTCTATAAACAGGAACTGAACTTTATGGCCTAAAATGAGATGATTTTGATAACTGAAAGTGATTGAAGAGCTATGGGTTTAAACTGACATGTCTTTAAGGAATTTCACTCTTCCAGTGAGAAGAAGTATTAGACAGAGCCCAGCAGAAAGCAGGGACTGGAAAAGCAGAACGATATATTTACACTCTTATATAGGATTCCTCTTCATTAAACCAATTATATTTCTTTTCAAAAAATTGTCCAGTTGACCATACTGATTTACATCAATGGTATGCTCTTTGTGAAGGCTTGATGGGACCTGTAATGAGGTGGTCACACAGTACAGATATGGAAGAAAGTTCTAGAAAGCCAGTTTGTGGTACATTTTTGTGTTAAATACTTTTAGTGAACCACTCGGTTTCTCTCAATCTCACCTGTCCTTGGGACCTACGACCACTTGGGCTGCTCCAGCGGACATTTTCTCAAGGACTCCAGTCAATTTCAGAAGAGCACAATTCCATAACCCCTTGGCCTCTTGTCCTACTGCACTTCTTCCACCCCCTCCCCTGGGGCATTCCTAATGATGGGGAGCCACAACTCTACTGTGAGATATTCTAGGGTGCCCAGCCCAGCCCCAAAGTGTGTAAGTTCATGCCCTGTGAGTTTATCTTTGACCAATGAGAGATGCCCCCTTTATTCCAGGGACTGACTGCCTTGGGATGCCACATACAGCACCCCTCTGAAGTTGAGACTTGAGATTAAGCAGTCAGCTGTGCTTGACATCAAGCATCCCTCCTTTCCTGCCTCACCCCTCTTTTTGCTCACTCTTACTTCCCTGGGATTGTACTCTTTAATAAGGAATAACACCTAAGCCTTTGCCTCGAGCTCTTCTTCTGAGGAAGTCATGCTGGGCTGGGACAGGCGTAAAATCCTGCCTTGCATTTTCAAAGTACTGCATTTTAGGTTCTGTGCCAGATTTGCCTTTAAAATTGGCTTAACCTTGTGAGTGTTAGCACTGAAGATGCTAGCAGCTAGAGATGAGCAAGTAGGTTTCTTATCTGCATTATACCAACAAGTGATCACTTGTCTACCAGAAGAAAGTGAAATTAGAAAGGCTCTCAGCCCCCAACTCCAATGTGACTACCACGACTGTGATTCCAGGGGACCTTTCCCAGGTGGAGGGAGACCATCTTTGCCTTGCAAATGGAATTATGTTGAAATGACAGTAACTGGGAAAACAAAATTACTCTCTAGACACTGTTGCTGTAGTCACTGCTGAGACTCAGACTGAACTTAACAAGCTTCCCCAACAAAGGAAAATGACTTATGCTTCAATGGTCTAAATTAAAAGTAAAATATCCATTTTGAAAGACAGAAAACCCATTATAGCTATAGAATTTCTGCCAATTAAATTAGGCAACCTTTTTTGCTGAACCCTAAAACTTGATGGCATATCAAAACTTGACACAATATAGTTGCCATGGTTTGAATATTTGTCCCCTCAAAACTTGTGTTGAAATTGAATTGCCGTTGTGACATTATTGAGAGGTGTGATCTTCAAGATGCAATTAGGCCATGAGGATCCACCCTTATGAGTGGGATTGGTGCTGTTATAAAAGGGTGAGTTTGATCCCCTTTTACTCTCTTGCCCTCTCTCTTTCTGCCCTGTGATGACATAGCAAGAAGTCGATTGCCGGATGCCAACACCTTGATATTGGACTTCTCATCCTCCAGAACTGTGAGCCAATACATTTCTATTCATTACAAATTACCCAGTCACAGGTATTCTGTTACAGCAGCACAAAATGGACTAAGACAGTAGTTTGCCAAAGGACTAAACTACCTAACTCCAGGCCAAGGTCTTTTGGGCATCACCCAATCAATTTCTTTTGTAATCACACAGTGGCCAATCCTGTATGACCAGAAATCAAAACCATCTCTACTGAGCTTTTTCTTTCTTTTTTCTTTTTTTTTTTTTTTTTTTGTTCAATGATGAGCTCCTTTGCAATTTGGCTAAAGAAAACTGAGAATAGCCAGAATAACAATTACATGAGTCTGATTCACCTAGAAAGCAGGCGGAAAGTAGGAAGAGTCTTCAGCCTTAGTTAGGCGAATTTACATTATTACCTCCTTATGAGATACCCAATGCTGTTGAGGGTGGGAAGGTGAAGAGGTGTGTGTGTTTTGGGGTGTAGGGGGATGTGATTTTGCATATTGCCCCTGGATACTATTTAAGGAGTTGTTGCTACGGAGGTCTGGGGAGTCTGAGAATGCATCCAGAGCTGAGAGGGTTTTAGTGGGCTCGTGCCTGCTCTGTAAGTGAGGAATGAGGCGTTTCCACAGTGATACCAGCTTGGTAACACGGGAAGCACACCAAGGCTGGGAAAAGTTCCTGGGGAAATGATTTTCCAAAGATCTGTGGTGCTCAACTACTGTCACTGTTTGGTTCTGGTAGTCACCCTGGAGGCCCCGGCTCAGAACATCTGGAGGGAGGCCATTTGCAGCCAGGGATGACAACCAGGTGCATAGGGCCAGCTGCCAGGGTCTTTTCCCTCCCAGTGTGGGCCCAGGATTCCAGAACTGTCCACTGTGATCACCCAGCTGAGGACTCACTTGAAAAGTGAGCCTTATTAGGAGGCCTTGGGCCTCCCATCCAAGTCATTCTAAAAAGCGTGCAGAGGCTTGGACCTTTCTGGGGCTGGCAGAGATTGTGTACAAGTTCTCCTGGGAGGAGGAGAAAATTACATTAGTGAGGTGGGAACATGGAAGAAATGAAATCCTCTGTTTGACAGTTCAGCCAAAGCTTTCCCCAGCCCAGGGGTTCCAGCTGACTTGTGGCACAGAATGGAACAGCACAGGTAGAGCTTCTGGCGCTGAGACACTGTTCCCATAGACTGAGCTTGTTTGGTTCTGTTCTAGGCTCTACCCACTATTTCGGGGGTGAGGACTATTTGGTGAGTTCGGGGTAGTTTGAATGGTTGAACAAAGCAATCAAAACAGTAAAAAAAAATGACTAAGGAAAAGGAATAGAGGGGAAATCTCAAACCAGGGCATTTTCTCCAGAATCTTCCACTCACAAAAAATAGAGGCCAACAGAGACTATAGACATGTGCTTGATAGAAGCCAAACTGCCTCCCAAGGTTACATAAATCTCCTTATCGTTATTCCCCAAATGATTTCCATATTCTTTCCTCTCATCTCTGAGGACCCTTCTCTCCTCAGAACATACACTGTGTATTCCCAAGGTTTGATCTTTAGCTCTTCGATCTGATTTTTTTTTCCTCTTTTGAAAGCTAATTCCCAAAAAGCTCACTCCCTAAATATTACCTTGTGGATTCCCCTAAACCACCCTCTACTCCTGCCTGTAGATTTTTTCCATATGGATGCTCATGTTACCTAGGTGTCACCTGCAAGCCCAGTGTGTTGAGGTCCTCCCTGACCCCTTTGTCTCCACCTACCACATTGGCATGACCATCAAGTTCAGACTATTCCTCTTTCCTTTCCCTTTTTTTGCTGTTCCCATGTCTATTACCCTGACCAAGATCTTTGTCATCTCACACCTTATTGTGTCAAGGACTCTAGCCAACAGCATTCTTTTCCTCTCCAGCTCATTCTGTGCCCCCTACTGTCGAAGTGAATTTTCCTTGAGCATCTGTACTGTGTCCTGTCACCCACTTACATCTAAACCTCCAACATCGATTTCCTGGAGCACTGAATTTGAGCTCACATTTTCTTTCTTTTTTTTTGTTTTTTGAGACAGAGTCTTGCTCTGTCACCCAGGCTAGAGTGCAGTGGCTCGATCTTGGCTCACTGCAAGCTCTGCCTCCCGGGTTCACGCCATTCTCCTGCCTCAGCCTCCCGAGTAGCTGGGACTACAGGCACCCGCCACCACACCCAGCTAATTTTTTGTATTTTTTAGTAGAGATGGGGTTTCACTGTGTTAGCCAGGATGTTCTCGATCTCCCGACCTCATGATCCGCCCGCCTCGGCCTCCCAAAGTGCTGGGATTACAGGCGTGAGCCACTGCGCCTGGCCTATGTGCCACATTATCTTAATCCAGTCTATCATTGATGGACATTTGGGTTGGTTCCAAGTCTTTGCTGTTGTGAATAGTGCTGCAGTAAACATACATGTGCATGCGTCTTTATAGTAGCATGATTTATAATCCTTTGGGTATATACCCAGTAATGGGATGGCTGGGTCAAATGGTATTTCTAGTTCTAGATCCTTGAGGAATTGCCACGCTGTCTTCCACAATGGTTGAACTAGTTTACACTCCCACCAACAGTGTAAAAGTGTTCCTATTTCTCCACATCCTCTCCAGCACCTGTTGTTTCCTGACTTTTTAATGATCACCATTCTAACTGGTGTCAGATGGTATCTCATCGTGGTTTTGATTTGCATTTCTCTGATGACCAGTGATGATGAGCATTTTTTCATGTGTCTGTTGGCTGCATAAATGTCTTCTTTTGAGAAGTGTCTGTTCATATCCTTCACCCACTTTTTGATGGGGTTGTTTGTCTTTTTCTTATAAATTTGTTTGAATTCTTTGTAGATTCTGGATATTAGCCCTTTGTCAGATGGGTAGATTGCAAAAATTTTCTCCCATTCTGTAGGTTGCCTGTTCACTCTGATGGTAGTTTCTTTTGCTGTGCGGAAGCTCTTTAGTTTAATTAGATCCCATTTCTCAATTTGGCTTTTGTTGCCATTGCTTTTGGTGTTTTAGACATGAAGTCCTTGCCCATGCCTGTGTCCTGAATGGTATTGCCTAGGTTTTCTTCTAAGGTTTTTATGGTTTAAGGTCTGACAATTAAGTCTTTAATCCATCTTGAATTAATTTTTGTTTAAGGTATAAGGAAGGGGTCCAGTTTCAGCTTTCTACATATGGCTAGCCAGTTTTCCCAGCACCATTTATTAAATAGGGAATCTTTTCCCCATTTCTTGTTTTTGTCAGGTTTGTCAAAGATCAGATGATTGTAGATGTGTGGTATTATTTCTGAGGGCTCAGTTCTGTTCCATTGGTGTATATCTCTGTTTTGGTACCAGTACCATGCTGTTTTGGTTACTGTAGACTTGTAGTATAGTTTGAAGTCAGGTAGCATGATAACTCCAGCTTTGTTCTTTTGGCTTAGGATTGTCTTGGCAATGTGAGCTCTTTTTTGGCTCCATATGACCTTTAAAGTAGTTATTTCCAATTCTGTGAAGAAAGTCATTGGTAGCTTGATGGGGATGGCATTGAATCTATAAATTACCTTGGGCAGTATGGCCATTTTCACGATACTGATTCTTCCTATCCATGAGCATGGAATATTCTTCCATTTGTTTGTGTCCTCTTTTATTTCATTGAGCTGTGGTTTGTAGTTCTCCTTGAAGAGGTCCTTCACATCCCTTGAAAGTTGGATTCCTAGGTATTTGATTCTCTTTGAAGCAATTGTGAATGGGAGTTCACTCATGATTTGGCTCTCTGTTTGTTTGTTGGTGGTGTATAGGAAAGCTTGTGATTTTTGCACATTGATTTTGTATCCTGAGACTTTGCTGAAGTTGCTTATCAGCTTGAGATTTGGGGCTGAGATGATGGGGATTTCTAAATATACAATCATGTCATCTGCAAACAGGGACAATTCGACTTCCTCTTTTCCTAAATGAATACCCTTTATTTCTTTCTCCTGCCTGATTGCCCTGGCCAGAACTTCCAACAGTAAGTTGAATAGGAGTGGTGAGAGAGGGCATTCCTGTCTTGTGCCAGGTTTCAAAGGGAATGCTTCCAGTTTTTGCCCATTCAATATGATATTGGCTGTGGGTTTGTCATAAATAGCTCTTATTATTTTGAGATACATCCCATCAATACCTAATTTATTGAAAGTTTTTAGCATGAAGGGCTGTTGAATTTTGTTAAAGGCCTTTTCTGCATCTATTGAGATAATCATATGGTTTTTGTCTTTGGTTCTGTTTATCTGATGGATTACATTTACTGATTTGTTTATGTTGAACCAGCCTTGCATCCCAGGGATGAAGCCCAACTGATTGTGGTGGATAAGCTTTTTGATGTGCTGCTGGATTCGGTTTGCAAGTATTTTATTGAGGATTTTTGCATCGATGTTCATCAGGGATATTGGTCTAAAATTCTCTTTTTTTTGTTGTGTCTCTGCCAGGCTTTGGTTTCCAGATGATGCTGGCCTCATAAAATGAGTTAGGGAGGATTCCCTCTTTTTCTATTGATTGGAATAGTTTCAGAAGGAGTGGTACCAGCTCTTCTTTGTACCTCTGGTAGAATTTGGCTGTGAATCCATCTGGTCCTGGACTTTTTTTGGTTGGTAGGCTATTAATTATTGCCTCAATTTCAGAGCCTGTTATTGGTCTATTCAGAGATTCAACTTCTTACTCATTTAATCTTGGGAGAGTATATGTGTCCAGGAATTTATCCGTTTCTTCTAGATTTTCTAGTTTATTTGCGTAGAGGTGTTTATAGTATTCTCTGCTGGTAGTTTGTATTTCTGTGGGATCGGTGATGATATCCCCTTTACCATTTTTTATTCTGTCTATTTGATTCTTCTCTCTTTTCTTCTTTATTAGTCTTGCTAGCAGTCTTTCAATTTTGCTGATCTTTTCAAAAAACCAGCTCCTGGAGTCATTGAGTTTTTGAAGGGTTTTTTGTGTCTCTATCTCCTTCAGTTCTGCTCTGATCTTAGTTATTTCTTACCTTCTGCTAGCTTTTGAATGTGTTTGCTCTTGCTTCTCTAGTTCTTTTAATTGTGATGTTAGGGTGTCAATTTTGGATCTTTCCTGCTTTCTCTTGTGGGCATTTAGTGCTATAAATTTCCCTCTACACACTTCTTTAAATGTGTCCCAGAGATTCTGGTATGTGGTGTCTTTTTTCTCACTGGTTTCAAAGAACATCTTTATTTCTGCATTCATTTTGTTATGTACCCAGTAGTCATTCAGGAGCATGTTGTTTAGTTTCCATGTAGTTGAGCAGTTTTGAGTGAGTTTGTTAATCCTGAGTTCTAGTTTGATAGCATTGTGGTCTGAGAGACAGTTTGTGATAATTTCTTTCTTTTACATTTGCTGAGGAGTGCTTTACTTGCAACTATGTGGTCAATTTTGGAATAAGTGAGATGTGGTGCTGAGAAGAATATATTCTGTTGATTTGGGGCGGAGAGTTCTGTAGATGTCTATTAGGTCCACTTGGTGCAGAGCTGAGTTCAATTCCTGGATATTCTTGTTATCTTTCTGTCTCGTTGATCTGTCTAATGTTGACAGTCGGGTGTCAAAGTCTCCCATTATTATTGTGTGGGAGTCTAAGTCTCTGTGTAGGTCTCTAAGGACTTGCTTTGTGAATCTGGGTCCTCCTGTATTGGGTGCATATATATATTTAGGATAGTTAGCTCTTCTTGTTGAATTGATCCCTTTACCATTATGTAATGGCCTTCTTTGTCTCTTTTGATCTTTGTTGGTTTAAAGTCTGTTTTATCAGAGACTAGGATTGTAACCCCTGCTTTTTTTTGCTTTCCATTTGCTTGGTAGATCTTCCTCCATCCCTTTATTTTGAGCCTATGTGTGTGTCTGCACATGAGATGGGTCTCCTGAGTACAGCACACTGATGGATCTTGACTCTTTGTCCAATTTGCCAGTCTGTGTCTTTTAATTGGAGCATTTAGCCCATTTACGTTTAAGGTTAATATTGTTATGTGTGAATTTGATCCTGTCATTATGATGTTAGCTGGTTATTTTGCTCGTTAGTAGATGCAGTTTCTTCCTTGTGTCGATGGTCTTTACAATTTGGCATGTTTTTGCAGTGGCTGGTACCGATTATTCATTTCCATGTTGAGTGCTTCCTTCAGGAGCTCTTGTAAAGGACACCTGGTGGTGACAAAATCTCTCAGCATTTGCTTGTCTGTAAAGGCTTTTATTTCTCTCTCATTTATGAAGCTTAGTTTTGCTGGATATGAAATTCTGGGTTGAAAATTCTTTTCTTTAACAATGTTGAATATCGGCCCTCACTGTCTTCTGGCTTGTAGACTTTCTGCCAAGAGGTCTGCTGTTAGTCTGATGGGCTTCCCTTTGTGGGTAACCTGACCTTTCTATCTGGCTGCCCTTAACATTTTTTCCTTCATTTCAACTTTGGTGAATCTGACAATTATGTGCCTTAGGGTTGCTTTTCTCAAGGAGTATCTTTGTGGCATTCTCTGTATTTCCTGAATTTGAATGTTGGCCTGCCTTGCTAGGTTGGGGAAGTTCTCCTGGATAATATCCTGCAGAGTGTTTTCCAACTTGGTTCCATTCTCCCCGTCACTTTCAGGTACACCAATCAGACGTAGATTTGGTCTTTTCACATAGTCCCATATTTCTTGGTGGCTTTGTTCATTTCTTTTAACTCTTTTTTTCTCTAAACTTCTCTTCTCACTTCCTTTCATTCATTTGATCTTCAATCACTGATACCCTTTCTTCCAGTTGATTGAATTGACTACTGAAGCTTGTGCATGCATCACGTAGTTCTTGTGCCATGGTTTTCAGCTCCATCAGGTCATTTAAGGTATTCTCTACACTGTTTATTCTAGTTAGCCATTCGTCTAATCTTTTTTCAAGGTTTTTAGCTTCTTTGCAATGGGTTCAAACATCCTCCTTTAGCTCAGAAAAGTTTGTTATTACCGATTGTCTCACGCCTTCTTCTCTCAACTCATCAAAGTCATCCTCCATCCAGCTTTGTTCCATTGCTGGCAACAACCTGCGTTCCTTTGAAGGAGAAGAGGTGCTCTGATTTTTAGAATTTTCAGCTTTTCTGCTCTAGTTTCTCCCCATCTTTGTGGTTTTATCTACCTTTGGTCTATGATGATGGTGACATACAAATGGGGTTTTGGTGTGGATGTCCTTTCTGTTTGTTAGTTTTCCTTTTAACAGTCAGGACTGTCAGCTGCAGGTCTGTTGGAGTTTGTTGGAGGTCCACTCCAGACCCTGTTTGCCTGGGTATCACCAGCAGAGGCTGCAGAACCGCAAATATTGCAGAACGGTAAATGTTGTCTGGAAGCTTCTCCTCAGAGGGGCGCCCAGCTGTATGAGGTGTCAGTCGGCCTCTACTGGGAGGTGCCTCCCAATTACGCCACTTGGGAGTCAGGGACCCACTTGGGGAGGCAATCTGTCTGTTCTCAGATCTCAAACTCCATGCTGGGAGAACCACTACTCTCTTCAAAGCTGTCAGACAGGGATGTTTAAGTCTGCAGAAGTTTCTGCTGCCTTTTGTTCAACTATGCCCTGCCACCAGAGGTGGAGTCTACAGAGGCAGGCAGGCCTCCTTGAGCTGCGGTGGGCTCCACCCAGTTTGAGCTTCCTGGCCACTTCATTTACCTACTCAAGCCTCAGCAAAGGCAGGCGCCACTCCCCTAGCCTTGCTGCTGCCGCCGTGCAGTTCCATCTCAGACTGCTGTGCTAGCAGTGAGCAAGGCTCTGTGGGCGTGGGATCCTCGGAGCCAGGCATGGGATATAATCTCCTGGTGTGCTGTTTGCTAAGATCATTGGGAAAGCACAGTGTTAGGGTGGGAGTGACCCAATTTTCCAGGTGCCGTCTGTCATGGCTTCCCTTGGCTAGGAAAGGGAATTCCCTGACCCCTTGCACTTCCCAGGTGAGGTGATGCCTTGCCCTGCTTTGGCTTGTAGTCCGTGGGCTGCACCCACTGTCCTGCACCCACTGTCAAGCAAGCCTCAGTGAGATGAACCTGGTACCTCAGTTGGAAAGGCAGAAATCACCGGTCTTCTGCATCACTCATGCTGGGAGCTGTAGACTGGAGCTGCTCCTATTCAGCCATCTTGGAACCTCCACCAGTATCAGTAAGTTTTTACAAAAATCCAGCAGTTTGTTTCATCCTTGCCAGAGCTCCCTTTCTTTAGGGGTGCTGATGTAAAATTAGAGTCCCACCAAGCTTTTGCTTGTGTATGTGGTTTTGTCATTGAGTCAGACACACTGGGCAGATATGTTCATGTTTCTGGATATCTATATCATTCACTTCATAGTGTATTTTTTTCTTCCCCCCATAGCACCCTTACTTGGGTTCTCAACCATGCAATATGCTGAGCCCAATGTTTACAAAAAGGGAGGAAAAACTCCAAGATTTGAAATTCTAAGCTGTAAGGCCTCACCAGGAAAAAAACTCAATATGGATTTGTAGAAAAAATTATTTTCATTTGCCCTCTTTGAAAGCACAAAATGGAAGTGCTTAAGGTATAACAGTTAATTCTGAAATTTGCTGTATTTAGAAATGAAAGAAGATTTGGCTGGACATAATAGTAGCAATATAGAAGAATGGTTAAGAGCATAGGCTTTAAAGACAGAACTAGCTCTACTGTGTGGCTTAAGAGAATTGACTTAACCTCTCTGAACAACTATAATATAAGCAAGATGACTCCTCATAGTGTTGTGAATATTAAATGACAGGTGCTGATATGGTTTGGCTGTGTCCCCACCCAAATCTCATCGTGAATTGTAGCTCCCATAAATCTCATGTTTTGTGGGAGGGACCTGGTGGGAGGTAATTGTCTCATGCGGGCAGGCCTTTCCCATGCTTTTCTCGTGGTAGTGAATAAGTCTCACAAGATCTGATGGTTTAATAAGGGGAAACCCATTTCACTTGGTTCTCATTCTCTCTTGTCTGCCACCATGTAAAATGTGGCTTTTGCATTCCATTATGATTGTGAGGTCTCCGCAGCCATGTGGAACTGTGAGTATATTAAACTTCTTTTTCTTTATAAATTACCCAGTCTTGGCTATGTCTTTATCAGCAGTGTGAGAACTGACTAATACAGTCAATTTGTACTGGTAGAATGGGGTGCTGCTGTAAAGATACCCAAAAATATGGAAGCAACTTTGGAACTGGGTAACAGGCAGAGGTAGGAACAGTTTGGAGGACTCAGAAGAAGACAGGAAAATGGGGGAAAGTTTGGAACTTCCTAGAGACTTGTTGAATGGCTTTGGCCAGAATACTGATAGTGATATGGACAATAAAGTCCAGGCTGAGGTGGTCTCAGATGGAGATGAGGAACTTATTGGGGATTGGAGCAAAGGTGACTCTTGTTATGTTTTAGCAAAGAGACTGGTGGCATTTTGCCCCTCCCCTGGAGATTTCTGGAACTTTGAACTTGAGAGAGATGATTTAGGGCATCTGGCAGCAGAAATTTCTCAGCAGCATAGCATTCAAGAGGTGACTTGCGTGCTGTTAAAGGCATTCAGTTTTATAAGGGAAGCAGAGCATAAAAGTTTGGAAAACTTGCAGCCTGACAATGCTGTGGAAAAGAAAATTCCGTTTCTGAGAGAAATTCAAGCCAGCTGCAGAAATTTGCGTTAGTAATAAGGAGCTGAAGATGAATCCCCAAGACAATGGGGAAAATGTCTCCAGGGAATGTCAGAAGTCTTCACTGTAGCCCCTCCTATCACAGGCTCAGAGGCCTAGGAGGACAAAGTGGTTTCACAGGCCAGGCCTAGGATCCCTCTGCTGTTGTGCAGTCTAGGAAGTTGGTGCCCCTCGCCTCAGCCACTCCAACTGTGGCTAAAAGGGGCCAACATAGAGCTGAGGCTGTGGCTTCAGGGGTGTAAGCCCCAAGCCTTGGCTGCTTCCATGTGATGTTGAGGCTGTGAATGCACAGAAGTCAAGAATTGAGGTTTGGGAACCTCTGTCTTGATTTCAGAGGATGTATGGAAATGCCTGGATGTCCAGGAACAAGTTTGCTGCAGGGGCGGGGCCTGCATGGAGAACCTCTGCTAGGGCTTTGTGGAAGGGAAATATGGGGTTGGAGCCCCCACACAGAGTCCCCACTGGGGTGTTGCCTAGTGGAGCTATGAGAAAAGGTCCACTGTCCTGCAGACCCCAGAATGGTAGATCCACCAATAGCTTGCACCATGCACCTGGAGAAGCCATAGACACTCAATGCCAGCCTGTGACAGCAGCCGGGAGAGAGGGTGTACTCTGCGAAGCCATAGGGATGGAGCAGCCCAAGACCATGGGAGCCCACCTCTTGCATCAGTGTGACCTGTATGTGAGACATGGAGTCAAAGGAGATCATTCTGGAGCTTTAAGATTTGACTGCCCCACTGGATTTCAGACTTGCATGGGACCTTCAGCCCCTTCATTTTGGCCCATTTCTTCCATTTGGAATGGGAGTATTTACCCAATGCCTGTACCCTCATTGTATCTAGGAAGTAACTAACTTGCATTTGATTTTACAGGCTCATAGGCAGAAGGGACTTGCCTTGCCTAAAAAAGACTTTGGACTGTGGACTTTTGAGTTAATGCTGAAATGAATTAAGACTTTGGGGACTGTTGGAAAGGCATGATTCATTTTGAAATGTGAGAATATGAGATTTGGGAGGGGCTGGGGTGAAATGATATGATTTGGCTGTGTCCCCACCGAAATCTCATCTTGAATTGTAGCTCCCATAATTACCACATGCTGTGGGAGGGATCTGGTGGGAGATGATTGAATCATGGGGGCAGTTCCCCCATACTGTTCTCATCGTAGTGAGTAAGTCTCAAGAGGTCTGATGGTTTTATAAGGGGAAACCCCATTCCCTCGGTTCTCATTCTGTCTTGTCTGCCACCATGTGAGACATGCCTTTCACCTTCCGCCATGATTGTGAGGCCTCCCTAGCCATGTGGAATTGTGAGTCCATTAAACCTCTTTTTCTTTATAAATTACCCAGTCTCAGGTATGTCTTTATCAGCAGTGTGAGAATGGACTAATACGGGTGCTTAGTGTGGAGCCTGACATAAAGTAGCAGACAAAAATCATAAATTCCCCAAACTAAAGGTGTATCTGACAATTGGACAGTACATCGTTCTTTCTCTCTGTCTGTCTTCTCTTCCTCCCTCCTCCCTCCCTTCCTTTGTTTTTATTGGAAGCCTATGCTCTGAAAGTTTTATGTGTATGTAAAATATGCATAACATAAAACTTACCATTTTTAACCATTTAAGTGTGCAATTCAGTAGCATTAAATACATTTACATTGTTTCACAACCATCTCCACCATATATCCCCAGAACTTTTACACCATCCCAGACCGAAATTCGGTACTCCTTAACTCTCTGTTAATTTCTCCTCTCAGCTTCTGGTAACCACTCTTCTATTTTCTGTCTCTGTGAATTCACCTATTCTAGCTAACTTATATGTGTGGAATCATGTAATAGCTGTCCTTTTATGTCTGGCTTATTTCACTTAGCACAACGTCCTAACGTTTTATCCATGCTGTAGTGTATGTCAGAATTTCATTTCTTTTTATGGCTGAATAATATTCCACTGTATGTGTATATGTGTATATCACGTTTGGTTTATCCATTCGTGTGTTGATGTGGGCATTTAGGTTGCTTCCACCTTTTGGCAATCATGAATAATGCTGCTATGAACATTGGTATACACATACCTGCTTAAGCCCCTGCTTTCTGCAAAGCACTTTTAAAATATGTGGTTCGTTAAGAAAAATTATGCAGAACTTGGAACTAGGCAAAAGAAATTACTGGATAACCTTACAAGGAAGTGCTAGGTGCTGTTGAATGGAACAGGTCTGTCCTAATGGGAATGATCTGATTTTCCAGGGATGCTTACCTTTGTCTGAGTTGCATTCATGACTTATAGCATTACAATGATTCTTGCCCAATAGCAATGCAAATGATTTCTGCCCAGGAAAAAAAAATCTAATCCAAGGTTATAATTAATTCCTTTCAGGATATTTAATAGATTTAAAAGAGTGAAAGAAAGAGAAAATCTGTTTAATGTTAATTAGGATGATTTTGCATCTTGGTTTATATCTTGCTCTGCTTTCCAAACAACTATAGCACGTAGACGTGCTTATCCCTTCACCTACCAGATGTTTCCCCTAAATTGCCTTTCCTTAGGCCAGAGCTGATTCTGGGCCAAACAGCCAAGAAACCCTTGTTTGGGTGCTAATGACATATCCCAAAACTTCCTCCTGTGCAAGGCTTTTACCCGAGCCTTGACTTCCTAGAGAGACTGAGTTCAAGTCAGTGTTTCCTTTTTCAGCGGCATTTACATTTTAAGCCTCTTAACTGTGACCTAAGTAAACTCTGATAAAGGGATTTCAGGTTTTTTAAATCAATGTGATAACTCAGAAAATATTTATTAAGCACCTGTAATGTAGTTTTTGGTTTTTCTAAATGCTGTCTTCCTCTAGTTTTGGGGCCTGGCTAAAAGCCGACTGGTTCCCCTTTCTGAGCAGCTGATTCATTTCACACTGCCAGCATCTCTCAGACTCTGGACCTCTGTGCACCCACTGTAATTGCCCCAGAGCCAGGTACGGGACAGTTAGGGACAGCCCCTATGTCCTGGAGTCCACAAAATTATTCAAATTAGCCAAACCACAGAAAGTCCATGAAAGCTAGCTAACCCCACCCTGATTGCTATACTAAGCTGCCTGTATAGCTCCAGCTCCAAATTATCTGTCCTTAGACAACCCTCAGTGTGGCTCTGCCTTTGTCAGAGGTGTCTGAACCAGAGTGACTCCATCTTGAGTAGGGGCTGTGTAGTATAAGGCTGAGACCTACTGGGCTGCATTCCCAGGAGGTTAGGCACTCTAAGTCACAGGATAAGATAGGAGGTTGGCACAACATACAGGTCACAAAGACCTTGCTGATGAAACATGTTGCAGTAAAGAAGCTGGCCAAAACCCTCTGAAACAAAGATGGCGACAAAAGCGACCTCTAGTCGTCCTCACTGCTCATCACATGCTAATTATAATGCATTAGCATGCTAAAAGATACTCCCACCAGTGCCATGACAGTTTACAGATGCCTTGGCAACGTCAGGAAGTTACCCTATATGGTCTAAAATGGAGAGGAATCCTCGGATTTGGGAATTGTGCCCCCCGCCTCCTCTCCTGGAAAACTCATGAATAATCCACCCCCTGTTTAGCATATCATCAGGAAATAACTATAAGTATCCTTAGTCCAGCAGCCCAAGCTGCTGCTCTGCCTATGGAGTAGCCATTCTTTATTCCTTTTCTTGCTTAATAAACTTGCTTTCACTTTACTCTATGGATTTGCCTTAAATTCTTTCTTGTGTGAGATCTGAGAACCCTCTCTTAGCATCTGGATTGGGACCCCTTTCCAATAACAGCTTTCCTAGGAGTTCTGCCTTTCATCTCTCCCAGTGTCGTTGTGTTGTTTCCCTATCCAAAGAGCTTTAGATCTTGTACAACAACACCTCCTGCGAGCCAGGGACTCCGCTGTGTCATGATAGAATGTGGGCAAAGGAGAGATGGTCTCTGCCCTTGAGGAGCTGACAGTCCAGCCAGAGAAATACAAATCCTTACACGAAGAGGTAAAGAAGAAAGCAGAGTGTTTTAAGCCTCAGGAGCTTGTCAGTGGAGTGCTGAGGGGGAAGTGAGGTTATTTGGAGTTGGGGGGTATAGAGGTTTTTCTAGCTCCCAACACAGTTTTTTGGTTAACCACCTTGATTCCTTGTTTGGAATCTTCATTTCTTATGAAGAATCCTTCTCTCTCTTTAAAAGTTCAGACCTATTTTTCCTACTTTAGTTCATTTTAGAACTTTACATGTTTATTATTTTAATTTGGCGGTGGGCTGGGTGTGGAAAAGGGAGAATAGCATGAGTAAGAGGGAGAAGAGTCAAGGGTGGATTTTTATAACTTGTACCTCTTTTTGCCTCGGGAAAGTGATCCTGTCTCTTCTAAGCCAAGACACACTTTGTTCTTCTTAGCCAGGAAAATGAGGTCTATTCCTTTTTAGTGGTAAATCTGTCAACTCTTCACCAATCCTGTTTTCCACCTTTGCATGCCCATTTGTCATGACTAAGAGAATTGATGTCTGGATCCACAGACTTTCTTGAAATCCTAATACAACTCATTTCCCTGGGACCAGAACTAGGCACTAGGATGCAGTAAGAGAGGGCCCTGGGGCATACAATTTAAGGAGGCCCTTTCGTTCCCTGTGGTATAAGGGCAGGCACCTGAGCACCTCCTTAAATTTTGTGCCTCCTGAAATTTTGTGCCCTGAAGGCCTCATTTGCCTCATGCTAGTCCTGGCCCCCACCATCCCCATTTTGTGGAAACTGACAGCACTGCAAATGTAGCAGCTTTCTGTCCAATACTATCACCCTCCCTCAGTATATCCCTCAGCTGGGCTCAGAAGGCCTTCACCCACGCTTCTTTACCCTCTTGAACCGTGTCCATTCTTCCAACTCACCTACAGAAAGAGACAAGGTATTTAAATTATAAACAAATTTTCATTTAATCAACACTAAAGAAAACAAAACCCAAACATTTCTACTCCATCGACACTAAAGAGAACAAACAACACTGAAGAAAACAAACAGAAACCAAACATTTCTACTCCATCAACACAGACAAGTTAAAAACATTTTTTTCCTTCCTAAAGTTGCCAAGTTAACTCAGGGTATAAAGACATGTGACATTAATTTCTAGCATGCCTGAGCTGGGCAGTATTACAGCCCTCTCTGGATTTGAAAAATTAAAAGGATTCTTCACTTCGACTCTTAGGAGAGCCAATCCTCAAAGGGCAGCTTGCTTTGTTTGTGGAGCTCAAGTGGTGGAGAGAGGTCAGAGCATGAAGGGAATGTCTCCGTGGTTCTCCTAGGATGTGATGAGGGCTCACTTGGGAGCTCAGGAATCACATCAAAGAGCCCCAAGAGGATCTGAGGAATAATGATTGAGGCTGTTTGAGAGTCTAAAACATAAACAAGGGCTGCAAAATTAATAATACAGCGTTCAGTGCATTCTTTGGAACACAGGAAAGTTGGAAGGCTATTCTTGTGGATATTAGCAATTCTTTCCAATGCTGTCTACTTTTAGAGAAGACCCTGCCCTTTGGCCTTCTCTTTCACCCATATAGTGTTTCTCTCTGTTTAGTACTAGTGGAAAGCTGTTTAATACTAGTGGGATAAAATTCTTTCTTTCCTTCCTTCCTTCTTTCCTTCTTTCTTCTTTCCCTCTCTCCCACTCTCCTTCTCTCTCTTTTTTCTCTTTTTCTCCCTCCCTTCCCTCTCCTTCCCTTCCCCTCCATTCACTTCCCTTCCCTTCTCTCCCTTGCTTCCCTTCCTTTTATTTTCTTCAGAAATGCATGCAATCCCAAATCCAAATAAGGGAAATTGATCATCCCTTCCTTGTCATTAGAAAAAAATTAGTTCTCAGAACTTAGCTTTTTGGACTGAAGTGATTAAGGTTGAAGCCATGTTGATATGATGACAGTGAATTAAGCCTAAATATTGCCTTTTTGGAACACTCCAGGTAAAGTATCTTTATCCTTATCACACTTAGCACCATCTGAAACTCTTCCTGTTTAAAAGTTGATTGTCTGTCTCTCCCATTAAAAGGTAAGCTCATTGAGAGTAGCATCTTTGTTTTATTCCTGGCAGGATCTTCAATTAATGTCACTGTGCACATTGCACAGTAGGCAATCAATTAATATTGACTGACTGAATGAATGAATATATGAGTGAGTTGTGTTCTAATCATGAATAATCCAAGTAAGCAGTAATAGAGTGTTCGAGTTTTTTTGTTTAGTAGTCTTCTGACTAAGGTGTATTTGGATACATATGCCAGGCAGAAGTTAGGCACTGAGGTTAAGGCAGTAGACAAGATGAACATAGCTCCCACCTTTGTAGCAGTTAGAGCCTAGTAGAAAATGAAAGTAATCAGCATGTAATTTTGGCAAACTGCATGTTTGCAAGGTATATCTTTAATTTGATTGGTTTGTTTTGGAGGAAAATAATTTAGGTATAACTTGAAGGCTGCTAGGTATATCTTGACAAAGTTTTGAAAGAAATCCAGGGCTTATGGAAGGGCATATCAGTTAGAGATTGCTCTTCCTGCATGTATTAATATCACCTATTTGCCAAAACGTAGTCCCAGGGACACCTCAATGCAAGAGATGCTGAGAACTGTTGGCTCATGCCTGTAATCCCAGCACTTTGGGAGGCCGAGGTGGGTGGATCACAAGGGTAGGAGTTTGAGACCAGCCTGGCCAACATGGTGAAACCCCATCTCTACTAAAAATACAAAAATTAGGCATGGTGGTGGGCACCTGTAATCCTAGCTACTTGGGAGGCTGAGGTGTTGCGGGAAGTCAGGGACCCCAAACAGAGGGACCGGCTGGAGCTGCAACAGAGGAACATAAATTGTGAAGATTTCATGGACGTTTATCAGTTCCCAAATAATACTTTTATAATTTCTTATGCCTGTCTTTACTTTAATTTCTTAATCCTGTTATCTTCGTAAGCTGAGGATGTACGTCACCTCAGGACCACCGTGATAATTGTGTTAACTGTACAAATTGATTGTAAAACATGTGTGTTTGAACAGTATGAAATCCTTGCACCTTGAAAAAGAACAGAATAACAGTGATTTTTAGGGAACAAGGGAAGACAACCATAAGGTCTGACTGCCTGCGGGGTCAGGCAAAAATAGCTGTATTTTTCTTCTTGCAGAGAGCCTGTAAGTGGATGTGCAAGTAGGAGACAGATCCCTAAATTCTTTTCCTAGCAGGGAATATTAATATTAATACCCTGGGAAAGGAATGCATTCCTGGGGGGAGGTCTATAAATGGCTGCCCTGGGAATGTCTGCTTTATGCAGTTGAGATAAGGACTGAGATATGCCTTGGTCTCCTGCAGTACCCTCAGGCTTACTAGGGTGGGGAAAAACTCTGCCCTGGTAAATTTGTGGTCAGACCAGTTCTCTGCTCTCAAACCCTGTTTTCTGTTGTTTAAGATGTTTGTCCAGACAATATGTGCACTGCTGAACATAGACTCTTATCAGTGGTTCTGTTTTTGCCCTTTACCTTATGATCTTTGTTGGACCCTTATCAGTGGTTCTGCTTTTGCCCTTTGCCTGTGATTTTGTTAGGTCCCTATGAGTGGTTCTGCTTTTGCCCTTTGTCCTGTTCCCTCAGAAGCATGTGATCTTTGTTAGACCCTTACTAGTAGTTCTGCTTTTTGCCCTTTGAAGCATGTGATCTTTGTGCCTACTCCCTGTTCTTACTACCCCCTCCCCTTTTGAAACCCTTAATAAAACCTTGCTGGTCTGAGATTCAAGCGGGCATCATGGTCCTACTGATATGTGATGTCACCCCTTGTGGCCCAGCTGTAAAATTCCTCTCTTTATACTGTCTCTCTTTATTTCTCAGCCAGCCAACACTTATGGAAAATAGAAAGAACCTACGTTGAAATATTGGGGGCAGGTTCCCCCAGTACTCAGGCAGAAGAATCACTTGACACCAGAAGGTGAAGGTTGCAGTGAGCTGAGATCACGCAACTGCAAGCCAGCCTGGGCAAAAGAGTGAAACTCCATCTCAAAAATAAAACAAAACAAACAAACAAAATACAAAAATTAGCCAGGCATGGTGGTGGGCACCTGTAATCCCAGCTACTCAGGAGGCCAAGGCAGGAGAATTGCTTGAACCCAGGAGGTGGAGGTTGCAGTGAGCTGAGATCACGTCATTGCATGCCAATGCCAGCCTGGGCAACACAGCGAAAACTCTGTCTAAAAAAAAAGAAGAAGAAGAAGAAAAAGAGAAGGGGGACTTTATCTGCCTTGCTCCCTCCTGCTTCCTATTGATTGAGGCTTATCCCACAGGAAGCAAACCTCTTTCCCCTTTCAGGTTGTGTCAGCTGGCCTGCTTGGGTTAGTCACATCCCATACTCTGAGACTGGGTGTTTTTTATCTAAGTCCATCAGTGGAAGGGTGGCTTGGCATAGGTAGGATTTCATTCAAGAGAAAAAAAAATAGGTGATCAAGGGAATTTGAGAAAGTACACAGCCTTCCGTCCTCATTACAGGCACATATAGACTATAATGGGAACAAGTAGGTTCAAGAGGACCTGTGTTGGTCTAAAGAGTCAGCTGAGCTGACTCAGTATGTCTTCTCCATTTGGGTTGCTGAGGAGCTAAAAAATATATCCTTAGTGTTATCCTTAAGCATTATCACATCATTGAAAACTACAATAAAACACTGAAATGTATTGGATCCCTGAAAAGAACATGAAGTCAGAAGTTTTTGATGTAGGGTATCTCTTGACTATAGCATTATTGTCATCTAACACAAGCTGAGGATTGGGCATGGTTCATTGGAGATAACAAAGATGCATGATATTGTCATGGCCCTCCATTGAGAAAGAAAAATCTAAACAAATGAATAACAACACAGTGTGAGTAAGGGCCAAATGATTGACGGAGAATTCAGAGGCAGACAGGATCTCTGTGGTCCAGGGGAGAGGAGAACATGTCATGGAGGTAGGCAGATTTGATCTGGGCCTGGAAATAAAGGTGGACTTTGGTGTGTTTGAAGTAGGAGGAAGGGCGTTCTGGGTTGGGGGCAAGGCACAGAGAGAGATATGATTGCGGGGAAGTACATGGTGACCAAGAGCAACTGAGGAAGAAACAGTGAATATCTGCCTTTGTCTGGAGAAGAAAAGAGTGAGAAATGTAGCTATAAGGATCTTAAATTGTGAATATTCTTAAATACTAAGAAATGGAGTCTGGATTTTTTTCCTAAAGGCAATGGAGAGTCAGTGAAGGGGGATTTTAGGACTCACAGAATGGGAAACTGGAGGGTGGAGAAGGGGAGTTGGAAAAAGTCCTGTTATGGAAACTCTCCCTTAATAAGGACACTTAACTGAGTGGGTTACACTGACCACTTGGTCAGAGAGGGGATCATTGAGTTGAGGGAGAGCTTGGGGCACTGCACTTTGCTGGGCATAAGGTACAGAAAGGAAAAGCAAGAGGCTGGTGATAACTTTTCTATGTTGTTGTTTTGCCAAGTGATGTGGTTTGGATCTGTGTCCCCACAAAAATCTTAGGTTGTATTATAATCCCTAATGTTGGAGGTGGGGCCTGGTTGGAGGTGATTGGATCTTGGTGGCAGGCTTCTCACGAATGGCTTAGCACCATCCCCTTGGTGCTGTTCTCATGATGGTGAGTGAGTTCTCACAACATCTAGTTGTTTAAAAGTGTGTAGCACCTTCTCTCTCTCTCTCTCTTTCTCGCTCCTTCTCCCGCCATATATTAGTTGGATGCCATTAAAAGTAATGGCGAAAACTGCGATTACTTGTGCACTAACCTAAGATGGCCTGCTCCTACTTTGCCTTCTGCCATAATTGGAAGCTCTCTGAGGCCTCCCCGGAAGTGGATGCCACCGTTCTTCCTGTATATCCTGCAGAACCGTGAGTCAGCTAAAACTCTTTTCTTTACAAATTGCTCAGTCTCCGGTATTTCTTTACAGTGATGTGTGAACAGACTAACACACCAAGTTTCTGCCTTGAGCAGACCATTTGGTCAGCCTGACTCATTTTATATCATTTTAATGCTACGTGGAAGGTAAAATCAGTGCAGGAGAGGTCTACCCTGAAGAATGACAGCCGGAAGGATTAGTCTGATTTTATGGCTCTCAGATAATTTGCTGTGTGTGTGCGTGCATGTGCATGAGACAGACAGAGAGAGACAGAGAGAGAGAGAGAGAGAAAGAGAGAGAGAAATCTTGTGTAGAGACTGAGCTAGCATCTGCCTATACTTCAGCTCTCGTAACCCCTCCTTCTATGGCACCTGTCTTCCTGTTAGGCCAATTATCAGGTGCTTTTGATGAGCACAGACCTTTGTTCCAACCCACTCTTCCAAAGGTTATTTTTCCAGTTTATTCCATTTCTAACCATTTACCTGCTGCTAATCCTCAGCACAGTTAATTCTAGGGCTGCCTGCAGATTCTGCCATGGATGTTTTATAACTGTTACAATTTATTTTTCAAAATCACTTGGGATGTTTCCTCTGTAGTAACTTACCCTTCTTGAAAGTCTTTAGGTGCTACCCACACATCGCATGAGTCACAACAGAATTTGATTCAGAGCTACTGAAACCTTTAAGAATAAAACTATTATTAGTGGAAAAGATTTAGCTCAGGAGCAACTAAGAAGGACTCCATTCAGCTTGGGATTAAAAACAGCAAAATGCAGTACTTTTTAAATAAACATTTTCTTTTTACATCTCAAATTGACACTTTTTGAGAAAACATTTTAGTACTCAGTGGGACATCTGGTAAAATGAAATGTGAGAAAACAGATTCCAGAGTTAAGGGGTAATTTAGTTCAGTTCTATGTGATGTCTGGGGGACAGGGGTATTTCTCTAGATCTGTAAAGAAAAGGCTCCATAGTTGTTAAGACTGTTGTTTGCCAGAACCTGCCAACAGTTTCCCAGTCTTATTTTTTTAAAGCTTGCTTAATGCAGTTCATAGAATATTGTAGTTTGTAAAATTCTCACCCAGATCTCCTGTAGGTCAATGAATTGGTCCTTGTTCTGGTTAGCATTGATATAACACAATTACCCCAGGGCCAGGAATTTGGGAAGGGCTCGACTGGGTCGTTCTCACTGGGTGCCTCTCCCTTAGTTGCCGTCAGATGTCTGCAGGAGCTACGGTCATCTGAAGGTCCCCCTGGACTGCAGAAACAAGGTGGCTCATCCCATGGCTGGCAGTTGATGCTGGCTGTTGGCGAGGAGCTCAGCTGGGACTATTGACAAGGGCACCTACACTTGGCCTCTCCAGCAGGGTGGTCTTTGCCACGGTGGCCCGGCAGATGGTACCCTGATTTTTTACATGGCAACTGGCTTCTCTGAGAACAAACATCCCAACAAAACTAGATGGAAGCTAAAAGCTTCAGAAGTCACATGGATGGTGTTGGTTGAAGCAATCCCAGGCCCACCCACCCTCAAGGGGAGGAGGGAGAGATCCCACATTTGATGGGAGAAGCATCAGATGATTTGCAGCTATTAAAAAACAAAACCCAAACTGCTACAGTCCTATACAGTCAGCCTTAAGATCTCTCTGAGCACTCTCTAGGGATTCTTACAAAGTGCATGTTTAACTCTGTTAGTATCTGGATATCCGCTTAGCAGACTCTCTTCTCCAGCTTCTTCCCAGCTCCTCCTTGTATTTTGCCCCCTTTTCTTTCTATCTGCTTGGACAAATCACCTTAGGTGTCTCTTCCCCATTTTTAAGCACTTCCTAGCAGATTTAGCTCTAATCAGTTAATAGATTCCTAATTTGCATGTAGAATGTCTGTCATGAAATGTTATTTTTATATTTCTTACAAAGTAGAGATTTTAATATAATAGCTCATTCTCTGAAATAGCTTTCACATGTCTTCATTACACATGAATCTCATTATAATACATATCATTTCAGTGAAGAGTCTCTGTGTTTTTCACCTTAATGGCACCTAATTGCCCTTCTCTTTCAAACAATACAATGAAATTCCTTCACAACAAAACACTACAGGCAGTTTTTTGGAAGCAACTGTCATGGTTGCTTCTAGGGTTGGGTCCACCTTAGAAGAGGAAATCTACTGGGCGGTGGCTCACTGCCTGATAAATTGTATTTTGTCTAACGTTTTCAAGCAATTAGCCACCAGTAAGTAGGCCTCCTAAAAATAAATCCTTCCTTGTTTTAAAAATTGGATAATTGCCAATAATCTTCAGCAAGATGGATACAGCCTTCCTACAAACACCCTTCCAGCTTCGCAGGTCAGCCTCAATAGGATGCTCATATGAGCTGCTTAATAATGAATGAACTGAGACTGGCAGAATGGATGCCACCACCTCCTCATACTTGAGTAAGGATGCAAGAGTTGCTTTGTCAAAATCAGGAAACAACAGGTGCTGGAGAGGATGTGGAGAAATGGGAACACTTTTACACTGTTGGTAGGACTGTAAACTAGTTCAACCATTGTGGAAGTCAGTGTGGCAATTCCTCAGGGATCTAGAACTAGAAATACGATTTGACCCAGCCATCCCATTACTGGGTATATACCCAAAGGACTATAAATTATGCTGCTATAAAGACACATGCACATGTATGTTTATTGCAGCACTATTCACAATAGCAAAGAGTTGGAACCAACCCAAATGTCCAACAACGATAGACTGGATTAAGAAAATGTGGCACATATACACCATGGAATACTATGCAGCCATAAAAAATGATGAGTTCATGTCCTTTGTAGGGACATGGATGAAATTGGAAAACATCATTCTCAGTAAACTATCGCAAGGACAAAAAACCAAACACCGCATGTTCTCACTCATAGGTGGGAATTGAACAATGAGAACTCATGGACACAGGAAGGGGAACATCACACTCTGGGGACTGTTGTGGGGTTGGGGGAGTGAGGAGGGACAGCATTAGGAGATATACCTAATGCTAAATGACGAGTTAATGGGTGCAGGACATCAACATGGCACATGGATACATATGTAACAAACCTGCACATTGTGCACATGTACCCTAAAACCTAAAGTATAATAATAAAAATAAAAAAAAGAAAAAAATAAAAACAAAAACAAAAACAAACAAACAAAAAAGAGTTGTTTTGTCTCCTATGAGGCAGTTGTGCAGATCAAGAACACAGGTCACAGTATAACCTTGGTGAGCATTTCACACCAAGCTCTTCCAAGGATGTGGGCTTTGACTTACAAACTACTTAAACTGTTATCCTGAGCAAAAAGAAATGGTAAATGTAGAAGGAATACCATGCCACTGAGACTACAATGGGGTTATTTAATAAATGATGAATCGTTTCTTAAAATTAAATACAGTTTATATAGTATAATGGATTATTAGGTAATTACAAGTGTAATGTGGTTTCTATAAAGTACAATGGCATTTTATGGCTTTTCATGGTGACTTTATATTAAGGTTTTATATGTAGTTTTGCCTTACAGGAATAGTGTAACAAGATATAATCATGTGCTCTATATGTAGATGAAGAGGTGAACCAAGCCAGCCTCATGGGACAGCAGTGATCTGCCTAAGGGCGTTATCTGTTATAGTCTCTGTAATTTATTTTTAAAACGTTCACACTTTACAATATAGACATCGTAAAATCTTTATTAGTTGGTTTTTATCTGTACTTTAGAGGCAGTTAGTTAATATTTATGTACTCCAATCAGGAGTTATACACTAAAGGGATGGCTAGGTAGCATTTGAAAGTTCTAAACAAGGTCTGTACTCCAGAGGCAAGTATGACTAGAGGGACTTCAGGATTCCCATCTCTGACTTGCATTAGAGGATTTGATCAAGAATTTTGTCATTGATGAAGTGAGGGTCTTTAAATGTGTGGATTTGCTTAAAATATTGTTTGAGTATTCTCACCTTTACATAAATGGGATATAAGGATTCTGCAGGGCCATTACCTTCTCTCTAGGATTTTGATCTCAGATTTACCCTGTGCTCAGATGCTGATTGGAGGATTTTTGTGACCTTGCTTTGGCTTGGTAGCTGAATCCTGACTCTAAAATATTACCACATTTGCTTTGTCATCAAAACACCACCAGGCTAAGTAGTAGAAAGGAGAGTTTTATTGGTGATATCAGTTTGCAGACTGGGAGGAGGTATTATCTGGCATGGGCTGAAGGTACCCTCTTTTCAAGGAGGGAAGGGACAGGTTGGGTTTCATGCCTTACAGAGTTTGTATTACACAGTAGGATTTTGGGGAAAAGCTATACATATTTTTAAGGGGAGTCAAGCACATGTGCATTGGATAAATACATATGTACCATACATCACACATTCATTTTGGGGTGGAGTTTTAGCATTAAAATGAGGGGGAATTTGGCCCTTTAAGTCAAAAAGTGAACTATAGGACACAAAGACAATTTGTGCACAGTTGGCTGAAATTGGCTTAAGGAACACAGTTGTTCATTAGAAAAGAAGGTTTGTAAGGCTGGTCCTCTGTCCAGTCAGAGTTGTGGTCTGAGTAGTAAATTGACTTAGGAGGGGTCTGAAAGCTCCTTTTGCTAGGGAGTTTAATAAAAGTGTGTTTTTTCTTACTGCCATAGGAATTTAGAAATTTTTCATGCCAGCCAGGTCCTGGACCTTTGATCCATAGGTAATTTTGTTTATTTAATTTTAGGGTTCATCTTAGTTGATATAGAGGCATCTGTTTTGTCCCTCAGATTGTCAGAGGCGTTCGAACCAGAGCGACTCCATTTTGAGTGAGGGCTCGGAAAATGAGGCTGAGACTTGCTGGGCTGCATTCTCAGAAAGTCAGGCATTCCTCGCCTCTCGATGTTTACGATTAAGGGAACAAGTTAATAATGGTTACTAAACAGACCCAGACTTGGGAGCATCCAGATATCCCAATATCTGGAGAACAAAGACATTCCTAATTTTGCTTTAAAGATAATAATATCAATTCTTGCAAAGTATAGTAATTAAGAAAATTAATTCTTTATCACAAACCCTTGTAGCAGAGCACATTTCCCCATATATACAAGGACTGCACCTAGGGTGGATGCGTGCCTCCTCTTACTTTCGGGAACATCCTACTCTGTCTATGCAGCCCCTGTCCTTTCACCACTTTACTTTCTTAATAAACTTGCCTTTGCTTTGCACTAAGGACTCGCCCTGAATTCTTTCTTGCATGAGAACCAAGAACTTTCTCTTGGAGTTTGCTTTGGGTCCTCTTTCCTGTGACAAGATCACAGTTTGGAGTGAACTTTTCAGGAAAGATACTATCCCAGTACCTAAAAGGACAGAAAATTAGGACTTCATTGAGTTTACAGAATAGAATATATGACTCTTTTTGTGTCTGTATTGTTAAAGTAACTTCTCAGGTAGATTAATTGCAAGCATATATCAAAGATATTTTCCTTTTTTAATTTTTTTTTGAGATGGAATTTCACTCTTGTTGCCCAGGCTGGAGTGCAATGGTGCAATCTCAGCTGGGATTACAGGCACGAGCCACCATGCCCGGCTAATTTTGTATTTTTAGTAGAGACAGGGTTTCTCCATGTTGGTCAGGCTGGTCTTGAACTCCCAACCTCAGGTGATCTGCCTGCCTAGGCCTCCAAAAATGCTGGGATTACAGGCGTGAGCCACTGCACCCGGCCCAAAGGTATTTTTCAAATTTGCTGCCAGGGAGGAGGCTTATGGGCAAACTAACTTAGATATTTCTTAATATAGATTTTTTAGGGGAAAAAAAGGTAGTTAGATAATCACTATTAGACTGTTTTTTTGTTTGTTTGTTTTGAGATGGAGTCTCACTCTGTCACCCAAGCAGGAGTGCAGTGGCATGATCTCGGTTCACTACAACCTCTGATCCCTGGGTTCAGGCGATTCTCCTGCCTCAGCCTCCTGAGTAGCTGGGATTACAGGCACCCACTACCACACCCAGCTAATTTTTTTTATTTTTAGTAGAGATGGGGTTTCACTATGTTGGCCAGGCTGGTCTCAAACTCTTGACCTCAAGTGATCTGCCCGCCTCAGCCTCCCAAAGTACTGGGATTACAGGCATGAGCCACCATACCCAGCCTAGACTGTGTATTTTTTAAGAGAATGTTTAGGTAAAGATCATTAGATATCCTGGGAGACTGGTCAAAGGTTGTTAAGCAACTGCCAGTGTTGATGATCAGCTGCTTGATGTGTTAATCAGGATCCTGGTAGGGAGCAGATGGCTCACTCTTAATGGGCAATGAGAAGACAGCTGAATAAAGGACTGCTTGTTATGCTGTGTGCAGAGTATGGGGATACTAACGAGGGGTAGTGCAGTCCTTAGGGCTAGCAACACTGGGAGCCATTAGTATTCCTTGGCCTGAAGGGCAAGAGAAGGGAGCTGGTGCTAGAACCCAAAGAACAGGGCTCCATAGCAGGCACTCTCTGCCAGGAGCTGCGTCTTGCAGTAGAGGGCTCTCACCAACCCATGGCATTTCTGCTCAGAGAGCGCCAGGGGATGCATACCCAACCTCACTCTCCTCCTACTCTTTGATTTCCAGTCTCCTGCTGGTGCTTCTCATCTGGCCAAACCCAACGTAAGCTGGAAGGCCAGGGAGCCCATGGGTGCAGTCCGTGCAGGTCAGCTTCCAGGTCCTGGTGGGGTGGAGAAGGGTGGGGAGTGGAGCTGGAGGGGCAAATAGAAGATCCAGTGCTGTAAATTTTCTAGAAAGTGTTACAGGAAAGGGGGCCAGATCCAGACCCCAAGAGAGGGTTCTTGTATCTCAAGCAAGAAATAATTCAGGTCAACTCCACAGAGTGAAGTGAAAGCAAGTTTATCAGGAAAGTAAAGGAATAAAAGAATGGCTAGTCCATAGACAGAGCAGGCCCGAGGGCTGCTGGTTGCCCATTTTTATGGTTATTTCTTGATGATATGCTAAATAAGGGGTGGATTATTCATGCCTCCCACTTTTAAGACCATAAAGGGTAACTTCCTGGTGTTGCCATGGCATTTGTAATCTGTCATGGCGCTGGTGGGAGTGTAGCAGTGAGGATGACCTGAGGTCACTCTCGTCACCATCTTGGTTTTGGTGGGTTTCGGCCGGCTTCTTTACCACAGACTGTTTTATCAGCAAGGTCTTTATAACTTGTATCTTGTGCCGACCTCCTATCTCATCCCATGACTTAGAATGCCATAGCTGTCTGGGAATGCAGCCCAGTAGGTCTCAGCCTCATTTTACCCAGCCCCTATTCAAAATGGAGTTGCTCTGACAAATGCCTCTGACAAAAGGACTCTTGAACTCATTGAAGTCTACCAGAAAGTAGCTTATGCAATTCATCAGGAATGGTAATACTGAGAGGTTACTCTCCAAAGGAGCAGCTAATCAAATCAGACCACAAAATTCCACTGATTAGGGATAATTTTCTTTCTCAGTATGTATAGCAGAAATTGGTCTGACCTTGCTATTATTATGAGTTACCATTGAGTAGGAGGCTTATTGCTTCATCTACCTGTAAGTAGTGGCAGCTATCGGAAAGAGACTATCTTCTTGATTCCTCATACCTGTGTAGGGTTAGATTGGCTTAGGTAAGCTTGCTACCATCTCTCTACTCAGCACCTGTTCTTCTCCCTTGTTGCACTTACTGCCATTCATAATTGCATATTTATTAGTTTGTAGGTTGGCTTATTATCTCCCTGTCACTCTACCTAGTGGGTATAATCCACGAAGTCCAAGAGATGTGTCTTTCTACACTGCCTAGCATAGTGCTAGGCACATAGTAGGTGGTGGATAATTATTTATTGAATCAATGAATAAATACTCTGGCTGTCTGCCAGCAAGGCAGCATTAGTGAAGTGGAGAGAGTATGGGTTCCAGAATAAGGAAAAATTAGATTTAAATCTTGACTCTAGCAAAGACATGTGGCCTTAGCAAATTGCTTAATCTCTCAAAGCTTTGATTTCCTCCTCTGTAGTATGGGGATTATACTTACTTCCCTGCTTATTAAAGTTTAAATCAGATATGCTATCAAGTGCTGTGCAGGGCTAGGAACATAAAGACAGTTGGGAGATAGAGTGACACCTGCTGCTGGTCTCATGGTCTCATCACCCATTGTTAGATTTATTTTTTATTTTATTTTATTTTATTTTATTTATTTTATTTTATTTTATTTATTTTGAGATGGAGTCTTGCTTTGTCACCCAGGCTGGAGTGCAGTGGCATGACCTCAACTCACCACAACCTCCACCTCCTGGGTTCAAGTGATTTTCCTGCCTTAGCCTCCTGAGTAGCTGGGATTATAGGCGCCCGCCACCATGCCCAGCTAATTTTTATATTTTTAGTAGAGATGGGGTTTCACCATCTTGGCCAAGATGGTCTCGATCTCTTGACCTCGTGATCCACCCGCCTCGGCCTCCCAAAGTGCTGGGATTACAGGCGTGAGCCACGCGCCCGGCCCCATAGATTTTGTAAAAGAATGTTTACAGCAAGGGAGGACTCCTTTCAAATGTTCAATGCTCACTTAAACCATTTTTTTTCTTGAAGGAACACCCAGGGGCTTAGAGTACAATGTAAAGGCTATATCCTTTGAGGATTTATTTTTTATTTTAATTTTCACTGGACAAGCCTGTTTTTCTTTTTTATTTCCTTTTTGTTTGTTTGTTTTTAGTACAAAGTGATTTTTGCTATATGTATACATTGTGAAAATGATTAAATCAAGCTAATTAGCATGTCAATCACCTCACATACTTTTTTTGTGGTGAGAACATTTAAGATCTACTCTCAGCAATTTTCAAGCATACAATATATTGTTATTAACTACAGTCACCATGCTGTACAGTAAATCTCCAGAACTTACTCATTCTGTCTAACTGAAATTTAATGCCCTTTGACTAACCTCTCCCTACCCCTGACTTCTCCTCCAACCCTCCGCCCACCCCAACCACCATCTTACTCTTTTTGAGGGTTTACTGAAATTACTCTTTTAATTGTTTGTTGGTCCTGGTGTTTAGTGAAATCTGGTAGAAATATATACAGCCTAGTTGAAGCCTTTAGCATCTGTAGGACAGGAAGTCCAATGGGATTGTCATGTGGCTATGTACAATAGAGATGTTCCTAAAATATGTAGGTACACTTTTTTTTTATTATTTTGCTTTAAGTTCTGGGATACATGTGCAGAATGTGCAGGTTTGTTACATAGGTATACATGCGCTATGGTGGTTTGCTGCACCCATCAACCCATCATCTAGGTTTTAAGCGCCGCATGCATTAGGTATTTGGCCTAATGCTCTCTCTCCTTTTCCTCCCACACTCCCGACAGGCCCTGGTGTGTGATGTTCCCCTCCCTGTGTCTATGGGTTCTCACTGTTCAGCTCCCACTTAGTGAGAACATGCGGTGTTTGGTTTTTTGTTCCTGTGTTAGTTTGCTGAGGATGATGGTTTCCAGCTTCATCCATGTCCCCGCAAGGGACATGAACTCAATTCTATTTTATGGCTGCATAGTATCCCATGGTGTATATGTACCACATTTTCTTTATTGTAGGTATACTTTTATAAGTTAGAATATATTTAAAATGCATTCAAAGCATTAATCCTGTGGTGAACTCTCTCCTAAAGCTAAGAATAACTCTAATATTGTTTTTTAAATCCAGTTTTCTAAGTGATGCTGGTGTGGAAAAACCAATAGGCTGGTGATGTCCTATGGGCTGGCTTTCCAAATAGTAATCAATAAAGTGCATCTTCCCCTTCCCCTGATTTTTTAAAGTGATCTTTAAAAATATTTAAAAACCACCCAGGTTGACTATAGAAAAAATAAGAAATACAGGTAAGCAAAGTCAACACCAAAATATAAAACCCACCCATAATTCCACTGTTCAAGAACTAGCTTGTATTTGCCTCTTGCTGTGTAGCCTTTGCCACAAAAATTCTTCATTAGCGCTACTTTCTCTTCCCCGTATTATAAGCAGGGTTCTACCAATTTCAGCAAATATTTTTGTAAACTGAATCCCTTTTGCAAATTCCCCCACTTTCCTACTTTAACAAAACATTGTTGAGGACATATGGTTATCTCCCCAGTATTGACTTTACCTCTGCCACAATGAGTAACAACTATGTTGTTTAGGTACGGTACACTCAACCGCTAAGTTTTAGGGATAGGTCCTGTGTGGCATAAACAAATCCAGGTAATTTCATTTTGCCTTGCTGAAGTGATTGGTTCAAGTAACCCAGGCCTAAACCAATCAATATGTGCTATTCCTTTAGCCACAAGAATTGATTCACAGGTGATCTAATCAGCTGGTAACTTGAGACTTACTAAGAATTCTGGAATGCAAGATTTTCTCTTCTGGATGTAGAATGTAGAATCTGGAACTTCTATAGTTATTTAGCCCCCCCATTACCAAACTCCAGTCTTTAACTCTAATTGGTCACCTTACAGTTTTGCCCATTCTGCTAATCAGCCTATCTCGTGAGATTTTAAGTTTAACAGTTTTATTTATGTCCAAAAATCTGTGACTGATTCTTTTCCTGTTCTTGTTTTACAACCATCTGTTCTTGTTTTAAGGTTGCAGTCTCCTCTCTAATATCTCAGAGGACATTAACTCAAATTACTTTTCTTGTTGTCCTGTTAACTTTTTTTCAGGCATATGACTCCTCTGTAGCGGAGTTTATGACCTTTCTTTTGAGGACATCTTTACGGTTGATATTCCTTGCTAGATTGCTTGCTGCCTCTGCTTACACATCCCATTTGGGAAAAGAAGAGAAGCATCTTTGAAGTTTGTTCGTACTCTGCTTTAAGAGAGAGTGAGATATGGGCAGAATGTGCAGTTCAGTAGGGTACCTCACTGGCTGCTCTTCTAGGCTTCAGTGTTTCCTAGTTTTCTGGCTACCTCAGGCTCCTGGCTGCTACCACTTCTGAATGTGGAGCACATTTTGTATCATTACTGCTTTTTTATCAGTTATATTTGGCCATGAGCTACTTGCACATGTCCTGAGATGCCATTTTCCTGTTCTATCTGACCTACTGGCTTTTGGTCTCCCAGATTCCTCACATTTTCAGGTCCGTGAAATCAATTCATCTTGTTTTTGTATGTGGCCATATATTCATTTAAAAATATTCTTCTGTAATTTTACTACTTCAGAGCAGGGAATGACTGGTCATTCCCTGTGTACTTATTCTGTTATCTTGAAACTAAAACTGTGACTACTCCTGGTGTATTTGTCTATGTTAGAAAACTGAAAGTTTAATGAGGCGAAGGACTATGTCTTATGAATCTTTGGTTCACTTCCTCTGTAACATGGATAGCACACAGAACTGTGCCTTATTAGATGCTGTGTTAGGCTGTTTTTTTGTTGCTATAAAGGAATCCCTGAGACTGGGTAATTTAAAAAGAAAAGAGGTTTAGTTTGTTCATGGTTCTACAGGCTATACAGGAAGTATGGTGCTGGCATCTGCTTCTGGTGAGGGCCTCAGGAAGCTTACAGTCATGGCAGAAGGCAAAGGGGGAGCAGACCTGTCATATGGTGTGAGCAGGAGCAAGCAAGAGAGGAAAGGAGAGCTCCTAGACTCTTAAAAACCAGAACATGTGTGAACTAACTGAGCAAGAACTCACTTATCACCAAGGGGATAGTGCTAAGCCATTCATGAGGGATCCGCCCCCATGATCAAATCACCTTCCACCAGGCTCCACCTCCAACAATGGGAATCACATTTCAACATGAGACTTGGAGAGGATGAACATCCAAATCATATCAAATGCATAATTTATCTTCTCAAAGTGAGTAAAACTGAAGAAAGTTATTTGAGCCGGTTCTATGGTCCATAAGTTTCTAAACCCATGACTTTCCCGAATAAATTCAGGGATTAACTATCTATATCAAGAATATGAACTTTAGAGTCAGACTTCCTTGAATTCAAGTCTTGGTTCTGCCACAAACCAGTTGTGTGAATATTGGCAATTACTTGGTTTCTCTTAGCTTCAGTGTTCATTCCTATAACATAAGCATTTTATACAATGCTGGTACATGGCAGGTATATAATAAATGTCTAACACAATTATTCATGTTGTAATTTTCCAATGTGTCTTATAGTTAATTTGATCAATAAATCCTTGCCCACATGTCAATGGACATGGCTACCTATTGGTCTTTCTTCTTCCTAATTAATATATTGACTAACTAATTAACTAAGCTTTTTCAGAGACAATATACTCAGTTCAGATGCCAAACGAATGGCTCCCCATTGACATCCCAGGCCAGTCATAAGGTGAGAGTTATATGACTCCTTCAAAGCTGTTTCCTTTGGTCAATCCGTGTTCCCACTCCCATCTCCCTGTTCTTGGGTTGGTCTTGGTCACAGAGGCTGTTTATTTCTTATATGATAGCCATGTCTCCTTGCTAATAGAAATCTAATTTTGTACACTTGTTGGTCATTGGGTGCTTTAGAGGATTACATCTTGATTAATTCCAATTTCCACGCCAATGATTGGTTTAGAAACAGGTGTATGATACAATTCTGGCCAATAAAATGTGAAGAAAACCTTTTGCAGGACTTCTGAAAAATCAAACTTCTTTTATCAGGCAAATAAGGATGGAATATTCTGTCTTCTAGCCTTTGTAAAGATGTGATGCTTGAGGTTGCAGCCATCTTTCTACCATAATGTATCAAGCCTGAGATTAAGAGTCAACATTCCGAGGAGAAAAAACCTGGAGAAATAACCTGGTTTTTGATGACACTGTTGATCAACTGAAAACCAACCTGCTTCAGAACTCTTGCTCTATGGTAGATTAAATCCCTTTATTGTTTAAGTCATTTACAGTTGAGTTTTCTGTTACTTGCATTTAAAAAAATATAAGCAATTCAGCTATGAGACATGATAATCTGGGAAAACATGAGTTGCCCCGCTCATTTTGCACACAAAAAAATTAACAAAGATTATTTTGGTAACTCACTATTTCCATAGTCACTTGAATGATGTCAAATCTTATTAGGCTTAAAGAAAAGCAAAACCTTTTTTGAGCCTCGGGTACCATGGGTAGCAAGCCTTGTAAAGCCTTGGGTACCTCAAAGGGGCCTTTGAGTGTCTCTTGGGACATTTTATATTTCATCAGTACAGGTTTAAAAAGTCTGAATGCTCACATATAATTGTTTTCTTTTAAAGTCTGTTTCTCAGAGAGGTGTCTGTTTGGAAACATAAGATTCATAGAGAAAAAATTTCCTTTCTTAGAGACAGTCAAGAGGAAAATTCCGAGAACTACTATTTTTGGCAAAATGGATATAGTTAGAGAAATAGAAAGAAGAATGGAAGTTGCTTCTGGGCCATGTTATAACAAAATAAATAAAAACATAAACTTATTTGAAAGATTGTGTGGTATTTATTTAAAGGCATATCAATCCTTCACCCAGACTAAATGAGGAAGAGATGAGTTGAAATCTTAATGAAACATAAAATTGGGCATTGGCAACATTACCTGCAACCATTGTAGATGATGGAGCCAGTCTGTTTACATTATTGGAATGAGCACTGGGTGGGTGATGTGCCCAGTTTCTAAATCTGGAGTCAAATCTTTACTCTTTAGCTTTTGTTGGATGGTTTCCTGACTCACTGGATAAACCAGGTACATATCCAACTCCCTTTGTTTCTATCTACAGAAGAAATAATGACATTGGCTTAGGTATGGCAGGGTTAAGCCCAACACTGGGTTGAAAAGAACTCCAGGAACCTGGGATTTAGGAAGAGTTGGTCCTGTCTGTGGGGAGTAATGGCTGTGCTCCCTTTAAAACTGCAGAGGAGAATGCCTTTCGAAGGAAGCATGTGTAATTCTTATCCTCCTTTCTATGTGGCAGACATCTGTCTAGTTACATGACCTCTTTTCCTAACTGGTTGAGGTCCTTGAGAACAAGGCTCTTCCCTTATGAATCTCATCTCCCTCTTCCTGGCCCAGTACTCTGCACATGGTAAGTGTTTGATAAATCCTACTTGGCTAACTATTGAGGTCAGCCTGTTCTTCAATCCACATTTCGAAAGGTTGTGTTCCTTATTAGTGAGGCTCTGGATAAAGGTCATGGGAATTGACAGATTGTACTGCTAGTGTCTCATATCCAGTTTGCTGGGTTCAGAAAGAAGGTGGGTCTCCCACTCGAATGAGGGTGGTTCTTGAGAGAGAGGTCCTGGGGTTAGTCAGACAGTCATACCGTGAGGTAACGAGCCTGAATGGGACTGAGTGGGACGAAGAGACAGAGTAGAGGGTGGGAGGCCTGGAACTGGAGGAACAAATTCGAGGAGGAATAGAGTTAACATGCATGCTTCTCTTGGGAGCCTTATTACCATTATCATGATGGTATGACTTCTAAATACAGTGAGACTGTCATTGCCAATGCATATATCATATACTAAATCTTAAAATAAAGCTTCCTTTGTCCTTAGAAAAATTAGGTAAGAAAAGTAAATAGACTGTTGTCTATTAAAAAGTAAATTACCGTTGTCTCCATGTACCTTCTTTTGGACATCCCACTTTGGAGACTACCTGTCTACACATGGATAAACAAGATAAACACAGTCTTTGCCCTCTTGGGGGTTATAATCCACTGGGGAATGTGCACAACAAAACAAGACATTTCAATAATATCATAGCTATATGTAAATATAGAACTCCATGCTTATTAAAACAAGTGAATACTAACTGATAGAAACATTTTTGTATAATTAAACATGCAAGAAGAATAATTCTCAGCCATCGTGGTAGACAATTGTGGCTTCTGCTATCCAGCATCTATTTCCTCTTTTTCTGGGAAGGGCATCCTGATTTTTTTCTCAGGAAAACATCTCCCCTTCCCCACTGTGCTTTGAATAAACGGAGTTTGGTTTTCCCTTTGCCTCCCTCCTCCCCTAAAATCTAAGGGTGCGAAGAAGATACAGATCTCAGCAAAACTGTATTTTCACCCCTGACACAGGGATTGATTTAGAAGTGTTCCTGAGACCCAAGTTACTCCAATTAGAGGTAGCCCTGGCTTTTTTCCTCCCCCTAGAATAATCAGGAAAGAGGAGTTCTCTTTTCTACAGACTTGGAATCAAATAGGAAAAAGTGGAACTTCAGAAAGATACCTTCTCCACAAGGGGAGAGCTTGTGGAAAAAGAACTAATACAGAGGAAATATAACACTTAAGAAGCAAAGACAGATTGAGTTTAAATGATGTTGTTTGGGCCTCTGAGTTCCATGGAGACCAGCTCTACTGCTACACTTTCCATTTCCACGGGCCAAGAGATTCTTGATAATTTTTCATAAGTCAGAGTTGGGTTTTCTCTCACTTTGCAACCAAAATTTGGTGTCTCATTTACTACTTTGCAGTTATTTTTGATAACTGCTAAGCTTACCTTGGTCTTGTCTAATGTTTGCATGAAACTCAACCTTCTAATAATCCGAATATTTCTTGAATTTATACTTTTCCTGAATTTGGCTTTTCCTGATATTTGGCTTTTACCCCTGGGCTTTTAACAATGATAGTGCATACTGGACTCCGTTATCTGTTTCTTTTTCTACTGTGATTTAACTTTCCTAGCGTAGTTTTTCCTCAGGCAACTTTGAAATCACATGAAATGCTCATCGAAAGTGCCGATCCCTGGGCCACATACCACAAGGGTCTGACAGTCTGCATTTTAATAACATTCTTGGCCGGGCGCGGTGGCTCACGCTTGTAATCCCAGCACTTTGGGAGGCCGAGGCGGGCGGATCACGAGGTCAGGAGATCGAGACCAGGGTGAAACCCCGTCTCTACTAAAAATACAAAAAATTAGCCGGGCGTGGTGGCGGGCGCCTGTAGTCCCAGCTACTCGGAGAGGCTGAGGCAGGAGAATGGCGTGAACCCGGGC
>NW_026652291.1:33318692-33461476 GCF_009828535.3 Hylobates moloch | reverse complement strand
TAGTAGAGACGGGGTTTCACCCTGGTCTCTACTAAAAATACAAAAAATTAGCCGGGCGTGGTGGCGGGCGCCTGTAGTCCCAGCTACTCGGAGAGGCTGAGGCAGGAGAATGGCGTGAACCCGGGCGGCGGAGCTTGCAGTGAGCCGAGATTGCGCCACTGCACTCCAGCCTGGGCGACAGAGCGAGACTCCGTCTCAAAAAAAAAAAAAAAATAAAAAAAATAACATTCTTAGGTAGTTCTGTTATGCACCAAAGTTTGAAAATCAGAGTCCTAGCACTAGACCCTCATCTGGGATTGCTTTCTGCTGTTCCTCAAGAGACCTGAAGTCACTCTCTGCCCTTGATCAGTTCCTTTTTCCAACCATGGATAGTAGATGAATGAGAAACAATAAATAGAGCTACATGGACTTCTCATTGGCCACGTGACCTTAAACGTTCCCATTCATTCACTTAGCTGGAAAAAATTTCCCAGATGAACGACCTTAAACCTCAGCTCTTTGCCCTTTGAAAATCTGAACTTAAATTTTCCAAGTAAGTGCATTGCATGTAGTTTTCTGTATTTTTTTGCAGCTATAGTTTTTGAAAGGGACATAGAATTACTAAAAGCCCAAATCAGAAACTGAAAATGTATACTTAAAGCAGAACATTGCAAGATATTTAAACATTTTCCTTCTTCTCTCTGTTTCTTTTCTTTCTCTCTCTTTTTTTTTTTTTTGAGACAGAGTCTCACTCTGTCACTCAGGCTGGAGTGCAGTGGCACAATCTGGGCTCACTGCAAGCTCCACCTCCTGGGTTCAAGCAATTCTGTGCCTCAGCCTCCTGAGTAGCTGGGATTACAGGCACATGCCACGCTGACCGGATAATTTTTGTATTTTTAGTAGAGACAGGGCTTCACCATGTTGCCCAGGCTGGTCTCGAACTCCTGAGCTCAGGGAGTCTGCCTGCCTTGGCCTCCCAAAGTGCTAGGATACAGGCATGAGCTACTGTGCCTGGCCTCTGTTTCTATGAAAGGCAGGAGAGGCTTGAAGATGCCTGCCCTTTTCTGTAAGGTGAGCCCATTTATCTTGTAGGCTTATATGGCAGCACCACATCTGGGTCTTTAAACAAAGATATCAAAGGATTTCTTCAAATTTGACAGGCTTGTTGATAATTGTGATACATGAGGCTGAAGGAAAAGTTATGGGATAGGCACAGAAGCCAACTTTGAGCTATAAGACTTTCCCATGACCTGTGCCCCCAAAATAGTAGCTCCCTGCTGGCGACCATCTGAAGTCTCGATCTGACCCTGCCCCAAAACATTTGGCATGTGGAAGCTGGCCCAGCTGTCACAGAGCAAGGAGATAAATACATTTCCCAGTGTTTATAGATCTCTGCATATCCTCGCAGTAATTGCTGTTTTAAAACACCCGATAAAATTCAAGAATGTGCCAATAATAACTGTCTCAACACAGGCTGGGCTGGATTTCCAAAGCACCAGCTGCTGAATGCTGTCCCTCTAGAAAAGGTGGGCAGGGTGCTGTCTGCACAGTTGGGGGCTCTGTTCACCTCCTGGCTCCAGATCCACCTTACCCCAAACCAAAGGACTGGTCTGATCTACTTTAGGTCAGGGGAACGGGGCAGACTGGGTGAGGAAGTGTCACAGCTCACCCTCTCTGTTAGCTTTCCTTAACCAACCTCCCTTTGCCTAGGAGGGCCCATTGCTGGTCTCACTCTGCCCTTCCTCTTCCTCAGTCAGATTCTTAAAGCTTCACATAAAAACCTTTGAGTCTCTTCCCTTGACACCATTCATTCTCCCCTTGCCCTTCCTTCCCTAAATCTCCTCCATGATACAAGAGAGTGCCCAAGACTTCATCTGGACTGAAATGTTAAAATATATGTCATTTAACTTAATGAGGAAGGGTATATACAAGGTCTTCCATTTGAGTCAAGAAACTGAGAAGCAATATGGAGTTAATTTAGGCACTCGTGTCTCCAAAGATCAGGCAGAGGTCAGATCAGTTTATGCTGAAAAGCATAATACTAATGTATTCCCCACATTTCAGGGAGATTCAGGGAAAACCTCTCCCAATTTATTATATACAGGTATTTCCCACCGAAATGACTAAGGCAAGAGCAGTAA
This sequence comes from Hylobates moloch, assembly GCF_009828535.3. Classification (NCBI taxonomy): domain Eukaryota; kingdom Metazoa; phylum Chordata; class Mammalia; order Primates; family Hylobatidae; genus Hylobates; species Hylobates moloch. The sequence continues at coordinate 33,459,356 of NW_026652291.1, read as the reverse complement.
GGGATGGGAGACAAGGACCTCCACGGGGCCTAGACTGAGGTAGAGAAAATGCCGTACTTAGATGTGGAAATATTTTCCTTTCTCTTGGGAAGGACCCCTGTAAGAAAAGGGAGGCTTGGGTTCACACCAAACCAGGAGATTAATTCCATTTTCCTCAACAAATATTGAACATCCCGTATGTGCCAGACATGGTATTGGATGTGGAGGATACAATGATGATGAAGCAGACGTGGTTCCTGCCCTCATGAGGCTACAGTCCAGAGGGGTAATTCTATTAATCGGTTAATCATTAAATAAATCTGCAATTGCAGCAGAGATAAGTGCTGCAAAGGAGAGGCTTTTGGGCTGTGAGAGCCAATATGGGAGAGAATTTGACTTTGTCTGCAGGGTCAGGATTGCTTTCCAGAAAAAGTGATGACTGGATTGAGAGCTGAATGATGAGTAAGAATTAGGTAGATAAAAGAGCGGAAGAGAGAACATGAGCTGAGGCCCTGTGGGGCTGGGGCATAGAAGGAAGAAGGCACTGGTGTAAGGACCATGGGTTGGAGCAGGAAGAGCCAAGGGGAGAGGGGCAAGGCTGTAGAAAGGGGAGAGGCAGGGCTGGAGAGGGTCTAGGGCACAGGTCGGGGAGGTCCTTGCTTGTAGACCATGTTAAGGATTTTAGTCTTTATCAGAAAAGAAATGGGGGAGCCGTTGATCAGTGGTGGGGTGGGATATGTTCAGATTTATGTGGGGAGATTATTCTTAGCTACAGTATGAGGGCTGGGGTGGGAAAGGCAGATTCAAGGTGGGAAGAGCAGGCAGGAGGGTTTTGCAGTGGCCCATGCAAGAAATGATGGCAGCTTGGGACAAGTTGATGGCAGTGACGGGAAGAGATTTAAGAGGTGAAATCAACAGAGATTGATGTTTGTGTTCACCTTATCACCTGGAAGCTTCCTCTAGTATAAATCTGACAGGAGCCTAAAGGTAGCATGCCCACTGGTGCACAAGAGAGCAGATCAAAGCTAAATTATATTTATCTGAACAAATAGCACTGGTACTGGATCCCAAGGAACATTTTCCATCTCTTCTGAATCTTCAGGATGAGCAGGCACTGAAAATGAAGCACAAGGGAAGGAAGCAGGCACCCAGGTTATTTTTAGCAAACTATAGGAAATAGCCGACATTCTAATTTGAATCCTTCTCATTAAAACCCAGAGCCGATCCTCACACAGTTCTTGCTTCTAATGTCTGCAAACTTCTCTTTTTCCAGATAATTGACAATAGGCTCTCATGGAAGTCTTCTCTGCATTTCTGCAAAAATTTAGGAAACATTAGGTTTGACACCATCATCATGTTTGCCAAGGCAGCAAAAATCCCAGCCGGCAAAGCTTCAAGTGTGATGAAGCAGAACAGCAAGGACAGCACGGAATGACTGATCATTTCAGAATGTCATCTAGTGAGAGTTTCCAGTGTGGGAGTTTTCCATTGTTTTGAAGCAGAAGAAATAGGGACTGGCTGCTTTGGAAGAAACATACTGTGGTGATGTAGGTAGAGTTTCCTCTTCTTTCTTTTCTACCTGTCCTTTCTGCTCTCAAGTGGTTCCTTGAAGATAAAATTATTTTGTAATACTTTCATTTAATAACAACAAAACTTTTTTATATTCAGCAAGTTGAAATTGTATAGAACAGTCAGTGTCTGATTTATTACTATTACTGATGTTCAGGGCACACTGTGGCCACAGGAGGGGTAGTGTCAATTCTGTTGGAGAATCAGGCAAAGCTTCCTAGGGGATGTACACTTGGAGCTGAGTCTTGACTTATATGCAAGGATTAGTTGGGTAAATGGGCAGCATAGGAGGGAATGCCCTTCTAGGGAGAATAAACATGTTAGAGGAACCCCTGCCTACCAGGCCTCTGGCTTAATAAAACATGACCTGAATGATTCCATCTTGAAGTGAGTAGCGAAGCACTCACAAGGCACTTATAAGGTTAATACTTATGGTCTGAAAATAACCACATTCTAAGATGACCATCAATTATAATTACAGAATATTTATGGCCATACAGAACATCTCCCACCAAGTCTACAGAATGTCCAGATGTCCTAAGAATACAGCCCACTTTACTTAAGTGAAGTGTTAATGAGTATTAACGAGATAATTACTGTTAATGAGTGGGCTTAGGTTGAAGGATTAATGGTCATCTATAACACCAATAGCCTCTGCCTTTAAAGAGCACATATGCATGTTCCAAGTTTAAATCTAGCCCCTTACAGTTTCTAGTAAGTAGAGTCACTAACAAAGGATGGCATCTTCCTTCTCCTGTTTTCTGAGGACGCCCTACTCTGTAATAGAGTAGTTTCCAATAAACTCAATTCTTTTACTGTGCTCTGTGACTTGCCTTGAATTCTTTTCTGCATGAGATCCAAGAACCTGCTCTTGGAGTCTGTATCGGGACCCACTCTTCGGGCAATAGTTATGAAAGTATCTGCTATGTTCAGAAAACTGGATGCAATTTAGTAGAGGTGGAATATACAGTTTGCTTATGAGTGTATGTGTGAGAGACAGAGACAGAAACACATACACCTGCACAGAGAGACAGAGAGAGAGAGAGAGAAATAAGGACAGCGGGTATGAGGAGAGACAGAGAGGGAGAGAGAGAGAGAAATAAGGACATAGAGAAAGAGAGAGGGAAAAAGAGAGAGAGAGGAGAGAAGGGGGGGGAAGAGAGAGAGATTAAGATTGGACCCCAGTCTCTATTCAAGAAGGAGCTATTGAAGACTTTTAAGCAAAGGAGTGCCGTGTTCAGAGCTGCACTCCGAAAGCTCACTCAGGCACTGGGTAGAGGATAATTGGGTTGGGAGGGGATCCCAAACTACAGGCAAGGAGACCGGTTAAAACACTTTTATAAGGGTGAAGAAAACCAGAATATGTCACCCTAAAATGTGCCTCTTTGACATAAGTATTTTTGAGCTAAAGGCAATTAAAAAACAGCAAGCAGGCCAGGTGCGGTGGCTCATGCCTGTAATGCTACCACTTTGGGAGGCCGATGTGGGCAGATTGCCTGAGCTCAGGAGTTTGAGACCAGCCTGGGCAAAGTGATGAAACACTCTCTCTACTAAAATACAAAAATAATTAGCCAGGCATGGTGGCGTGCACCTGTAATCCCAGCTACTTGGGAGGCTGAGGCAGGAGAATTGCTTGAACCGAGGAGGCGGAGTTTGCAGTGAGCCGAGATTGTGCCGCTGCACTCCAGCCTAGGAAACAGAGTGAGACTCTGTCTCAAAAAAAAAAAAAAAACAAAAACAGAAACAAAAACAAAACAAAACAAAACAAAACAACAAAAACAAAAAAACAGCAAGCAGGGAAGAGCTCTCTCTGTGCTTCCCCTTTGCTGCCCAAAGACAGAATATAAATTCTCCTTTACTGGAGACAGCTCCAGGAAAGAAATCTGCAAACGAGCCTTGCTCTGTTAATTTTCATCTGTTTACCTTCCCATAGTTTCCTACCTTTGAAAACCTAAGACTGCTTCTCTTTGTCCTGTCATTTCTCTACAGATTTATTGTTTTTTGTTTAAGGTACTACATAAGCCAGTGTTCTAAGTCACTGCTTTGAGTTACCTTTCATTGAAGTTTCTCTGGCATGCTGTGCATTACACACATTAATAAACTTGCTTATTTTTTCCCTTGCTAATCTGTTTTTTGTTACAGGGGTCTGCTCCTACTCTGAACTTATGAGGGTTGAGGAGAAATTATGTTTTTCCCCCAGCAAGTGTTCAAATGAGAAATGGTGAGGACAGCAGCATTGGGTAAAGAGAGGGGTAGATTTGAGAGGTATCAAGAAGGGGGTGACTTTGAGGGCAGTGAGGAATGAGAGAGTGTGGGAAGTTTAGGAAGATGCCCAAATTTCCAGCTTGGGTGATGGGTAAAGGTGCTATTCTCACCGTGGAACTCAAGAGGAAGGATGCAATTTGGGAAAACATGAGATCCTTTTGGAACTAAATTCCTTGAGGTCTGCGTGGACAGTGACAGGGTGTGGATCAAAACCACTCAGGTGGAAAAAACCTGAGTTTTTTCCCAGCTCTGTTGGTATGACTTTATTTGACTTCCCTCTCTGAGTCTTGTCTTTTTTTCCATAAGGTATATTATTGCCTTTCTTGGCTTCATTTCTGATCTCATAGAGAAGAGATCTGTGAAAGTGCTTTGTAAATGTCCTCACAAATATAAATATTTATGTTTTCAGGGAAGTGAAGGTGTAAAACGCCGAGTCAACAGTACCTTTAACTTATTAATAGGCAGAGTATGTGCCTTATTTGCATTGTGACAGAGCATCAGGTGGAGATCTCACTGCAAAGTGGCCAATATCACTGCCTGTCTTCTGACAATGATGGCTTAATTCCTACGGGATTAAAGGGTAACAGTTTGCTACTCAACACCTCGATTCAAGAACCATCACACTTCTTTATGTTTTCTAAACCTTATTATATTACTTCTTCATTCCCATTTGCCAGGATGGGCAAGACATCCATTTTTAGTCAAAATTGGGATTCCCACTGGGTCACACAAGTATTCTGTTTTTCATAGAGAAAATAAGCGGGGTTTGGAATATGGAGAAATATGTTAGAAATATTACACAGGCACCTCACCCTTGCATGAACAGGGTAGACTAATCATCCTACCCTAGGCTTAGGCAAATCCTAACACCAGTGAATTCAGATGCAGGTCTTTGAGATTAATTGCCCATAGAACTGAGGGGAAAGGTGAGCCTGGGGTACTGAGTAATCTGTGCTAGTGGTTAACATCCACTCAGGAGCATTACCATCCACACCGAAGACTCTACTTGTCAACTGAAGAATCATGAGGTTCATAAATTTGGAGTGAAGAGCTTTATTTCTTATAAAGGATTGCAGCCTGCTGGCTGGCCATCCCACAGGGTGGGAAGCATGGCCTCTGGTGGAAACCGAAAGCAGGCACTTGAGGGAGAGAAGGGTGAGACAGGAATTAATGCTGAACAGTTGGCTATGCATATATATTTAACAGATTATAGGAGGAGCTATGAATATTCATGAAGGGGGCATGCATGTGTAGAAGGCAACCATGCATGTTGCTTACGTCCCATATTCACCTTGGGGTGGAGATTTAACATCTAAATGCATTAAAATTAGGTTCTATCCATCAAAAGATGAAATGGAAGACACAAAGCATCCCGTCGCAGCCTCTGTAAACCTGCCAGAACCAGTCCATGGCCGGTGGTCTCTTATATTAGTCTCTTATTAGAAAGAAATGCTGGTAGGTGTTATGTCAAAGTGGCAAAGAGAGAAGGAAGTCTGGCAAGACTTTCAAAAGGGCTGGTTTTTGTTGAACTCTGAGGAAAGAGTCTAATCGTGATTAGCAAGGGTGAAGTATATAATGGGGCATATCCAATGTCCTGTCCTGTCCTGGCTGGGAACTCAATTTTTAAGGTTTGTCAGGGGTCCTCTTGGCCAAGAGGGGGCCTGCTCAATTGGTCAGGCTTAGGATTTTATTTTTATTTCTCACACTAAAGGATCTATTTTTGGTGGCCATTGTGTTCACAATTTGCTGTAGAATCTTATTACTTACAAATGAAGAGTGTTATAGTGTCACTAGTGTGGGGAGAGTCAAGATGGAAGGAAAACCCCAAAACTGAAGGAGGGAGGGAGCTGGGGAGGATGGCTGATGGCTGAGTATATATGATGGAGCTCAGGTCTACTGAAGAGTATTGCTGAAACAACTACAACTGGGAAATTTCCCAAATGACCCAGATAGACCACCTGGTACCAGTCGACCAACACTCTCACCCCTTTCTCAGCCTTGTGGTCCCACCACTCCAATTGGACAGAGGACTGGTCTTCTAAACATTCTTTCCTGATAAATAGCTGCAGATCCCAAGCCACTTTGGGTCAGCTTATGGAGACTGCACACAAACTGTCTTTGGTTCTACAGTTCACTTTTTTTTTTTGAGACTGGAGTCTTGCTCCGTCGCCCAGGCTGGAGTGCAGAGGCATGATCTCGGCTCACTGCAAGCTCCGTCCCCCAGGTTCACGCCATTCTCCTGCCTCAGCCTCCCAAGTAGCTGGGACTACAGGCGCCCGCCACCACACCTAGCTAATTTTTTGTATGTTTTTTAGTAGAGATGGGGTTTCATTGTGTTAGCCAGGATGGTCTCGACCTCCTGACCTCATGATCCACCCATCTTGGCCTCCCAAAGTGCTGGGATTATAGGCATGAGCCACTGCACCCGGCCTACAGTTCACTTTTTTACGTAAAGAGCCAGATTTCACTTCATTTTAATGCTAAAACCCCACCCTGAAGTGAACATTGAATGTATGTTACATATACATTTACCCACTACACATGCACCTGACTTCCCTCATGAACATCCATAGATATCCCCTAAACTTGCTCAATATGTGTAAGGCTGGCCCTGCAAGGCATATGTACTAGCTTCTCCCTCCCTTCTGCAGAGTCTGTACTTTCCATCTTCCCTGGAAGCTGCACTCCCCAGTCTGTGGATTGTTTCTCCCTCTGAAAATAAAGTTTAAAGTTTTCTCCTTTCCTTCCTCCGTGGCTCTCATGGTCTTAGGTTAACAGAGGAAAGTGGGCTGGGGATTTGGCTAAGGGAACTGGCTGTCATGTCCAGTAGTCATTAGCCTCCCACATCCTCCTGCCTGGCAGAGCCAGCTCCATGAGAGAGGCTGGAAAGGCCATATACTTGGTTGAAGAAAGTATGGACATGAAACCCACTCTGTTCTGGCCAATGAGACTTACGAAGGAAGTGAGCTGAGGAACTTGGAGCAATCTTTTATTGCTGAAAAAAGGAGAGACATGCAAGAAGAAACTCCACACCTCTCTTCCTGCTCTTTGGTCATCTGAGGATCACAGATTTGGAGTCTAATTGGAAACAGGGCCTAGAAGTACTTTCCTCCCTGCTTCTTGTTAAGCAAGACAAATAAATATCCTTATTGTTTAAAAGGCTTTTAGTCATGTATTCTGCAATTTGCAGCCAAAAGCTTCCTAATTGGTAATTAAAATGGATTATCTAATTTACCTGCTAGAACTTAACTGTTAGAAGTCATGGTCATCAAAATCCAGTGTAACTGTTAGGAAGCTTTCTGCTGCAAGGAATTCAAGATCCTGACTCCAGCTGGCCCAGTATAGGGAAGTTTATTACCTGATCACCGGAAGCACAGTATTAGGGCAGGCTTTGGGCATTATATGTGCTGTGCGCCCTGGCTTTGCTTCTCTGAGACTCTCCTGGTCCTCTGTCCCTGGAGGTGGGTTTTGTCCTTGGGCTAGCTGACTGCTAAGTTCTAGGCATCACACCCTAACAAGACTATGTCCAGTGGAAGAAGAGGCATTTTCTATTCCTGTGTTTCTTTAGAGAAGTGAGGAAAACTCCTTTTATTGGTTATGGTTCATTTCTTGTTTGCTCCTGAAAAATCAATCTCTGGCAGTGGAAATGAGGTTGCTTTTGCTGTCCTGGGCTACATTTGGAGTAGAATAAATTTGGGGAACCTACACCAATGACCAACTCCAAGTTTCACTTTTCTTATCTTTCCTTTTCCTAGAGATTTTTCATGGACCCTGGTGAGCTTGTTTTCTACCCAGAATCTCTTTAAGAACTAACGGATCTTAATTTTTTCTCGTCTCCAGCTTGGCTTTAAGTCTTAACTCATTCCCTCCTTGCTGATGAGTATTTCATTTACTAGTAAATCACGATTTACCAGTAGGTTTCCTGTAAAAGAATCAGGCCCCTTTTACTTTGGGTGTGGAGTTTCACTCTTGTTGCCAAGGCTGGCAACATTCCTCCCCTGACCCCCAATGTACAAGTGGTGTTTTTTAAAAATACACTGTGGTACCAACTTCTTTATGGGACAAAAATATAGACATGCACACTATTGTTTTTGTACCTAAAAATGCTTTACTTCTATTTGTTCTTCTGCTTGAGCTTATTTTTGTGCTCACAAAGAAAACAGGCACCACTCCCTTAAGAGTAGATATCTGTAGATTTTTAAATTGATATAGAGTGACATAAGAAATGAATGCAATGAACGGATGTGACGTTCATCTGGAGAAGACTTCAAGATTCAACTTGGGGTGGTGGCTCACACTTGTCATCCCAGCACTTTGGGAGGTCGAGGCAGACAGATCACTTGAGGTCAGGAGTTTGAGACAAGTCTGGCCAACATGGTGAAACCCTGTGTCTAGAAAATATACAAAAAAAAAAAAAAAAAAATTAGCCAGGCGTGGCGGCATGTGCCTGTAGTCCCAGCTACTCAGGAGGCTGAGGAAGGAGAATCGCTTGAACCAGGAGGCAGAGGTTGCAATGAGGCGAGATTGTGCCACTGCACTCCAACCTGGGTGACAGAGTGAGACTCCTTGTCAAAAAAAAAAAAGAAAGGAAAAGATTCAACTTGGAAGAGAGTAAGTAGAGGACAGAAAGTTGTCTGTCAGGTAAACCTTTCTCCATTTGATGGGAGCCCCACCCTTTCCATTATCCCCCGCAGCTCCTTCACCCGTCTTCACGTGTAGCAGACGAATTTTGTTCCTTGTTTCTGCTGCTTGTAGTCAGAGAGATGCCTATGAGTTCCCTGGGTGGATTTCGAGGCTGCAATAGCAATTCTGGCCATTGTTGTATGACTACCCAGCATCCCATTCCTCCCTCCCTCCATCCCAGCAGGACCCAGTAGGGCCCAGTGTCCACTCCATTTTGTACAGCCTATCTTAGTTATGGGAGACTCTCCTCCCCCGCCTAGCTTCAGGGTGGGATTGTTTAAGTCAATCAGCATGTTCATTTGTGCTGAAGTGATTGGTTCAGTGTAGGTTTGTGTTATGGGCTGAATTTTGGGTCCCCTATGCTCCCTGCAAATTCATAAATTGAAGCCTCAACTCCTAGTACTTCAGGATGTGACTGTGTTTGGAGAGAGGGTCTTTAAAGAGGGAATTAAGTTAGAATGACGTTGTTAGGATGGGCCTTAATCCACTTTGACTGGTGTCCTTATAAGCAGAGGAAATGTGGACACAGAGAAACACCAGGGATGCTCACACGCAGAGGACAGACCACGGGAAGGCACAGCAAGAAGGTGGCTGTCTGCAAGCCAAGGAGAGAGGCCTCAGGAGAAACCAACCTGCTCTTAATCTTGGACCTCCACCCTCCAGAACTGTAAGAAATAAATGTTATTTAAGCCACACAGTCTGTTGTACTTTCTCATGGCAGCCCTAGCAGACTAGCCCAGCATGTGACCAAAATGGTCTAATCAGGATTCTTTTAGCTGCTGTAGCAGACATGTCCCCTCTGCTTTTGTGGTTTGTAGATGTGGAGCTGGGTGCTGCTTATGCCTTGGAAGGCAAAATAGATTGAAAACAAAACAAAAAAGTAGATGGAAAGAGCTGAATCAAACTGGGCCTGGACCTGGCTGGATCTTCCAGCTACTTGGGCCACGAAATCTCTTTACTGTTGATTAAGTTTTCATTAGCAGCAATCTAAAGGCCCCCACTCATGGAATGGCTTATGCTTTGTGTTTACAGGCTGAGGAAGAAGATGCCCTCAAGAAATTTTAGTAAATAGGTCTCTGTGCTTTATAAATCCAGGTTCTTCAAGGGAAATACGTTTTTTTGCCCAAGAAAGGGAGGGAAATGAATCCTCTGTGCTTTGAGGATTGAAAAGAAAATTAGCCTGATTTCAAGCATGAATTTGCAGTGTGGATCTGCAGGCCTGGGGGACTATAATGCTTTAGGAATTCTCCAGATGCCGAGCCCGACCCCATTCAGAGATGGCACCACTGAGGCATGAGGTCACTGAGAGGATCAGGCAATTGGGGCAAGCACGCCTGGGGTAAACTTGGCAGGGTGGCCCATGAAGGTACCTGCTGGCTTAGTGGGCTGTTGGTCTGTGTCGGGGTCAGCATTGTAGGGCAAGGGGTAAAGGACCAGTGGGGTTTGTTAAAGTGCAGATTCCCAGGACACATGCCAAAGTCAGTGCATCAGGATCCCTGGATGCATGGCCTGTGATACGCATTTTAAGAAGCTGCCCAGCTGATTCCCAGGTGAGGACCATATGACAACCTTAGAGTGTACAGAGGGTTAAATTAAGGAAATAGAATTCCCTAGCCAGGCAAGAGAATGGCTGAAAATAGGTGGTAAGCAAGCTGGGGTCAGGGCTCCATCAGATTCAGAAACAGGATGCCACAGGTCATCACTTTGGGACTGCACTCATGGGTCAGGCTGCTTTAAGATCCTGGGTCATGGATCTTAAAATAGTCTATAGAGTTAATTACCACATGCTCCTGGTATTAGGACCACCTTTAGTATTGGCAATGATCTTAGATACTTCTTTTAACTCACTGGACTGTCCTGCCAGCTGTGATGGTATGGAGATGTGGGGTGACGGTATATGGGTCTCCATATCAGAGCTCCCCAGACCTATGTTGGCATTGCATGCTACACATGACAGACCTCATCACAGAGGCTGCCTGGTGGAGGTCACACACCCTTTTCTGCTGCTGCTGCTGTTAAAAATATACATAAAGCAGTTGGGTAGAGAAAAGATTTTTACCACAACTATTTACAAATAAAGCCTAAGTAATCAGAGCACGAATTAATCAGACTTATCTGATGTCAAGCAACAGGAGGTTTGGGGAGATGGGAAGCACCTGGTTTGTCTACCCGTGACCTTGGGAGCTCTCAGGGTTGGTAGAAGTCACAGCTTAGGCTGCAGCCCTGCGTGTGGCCCACCTGTTCCTTCTCCTGTCATCATGTCAGTCTTGACTGCTTTTTAGCTGAAAAAAACAACACGAGTCAAATAGCAAAAACTTTGAAACGTCTAATTAGGAGGAACGCAGGGCTGGAACTGGGAGATGTGAGTTCTGTTCCAGGGGTCATCTTTCGGTAGTGTGTCCCTGATCATTTAATGATTCTCCCTGGGCCTATTTTCTTATCTGTAAAATAAGTAGCGGAGACTAACTGCAAATGTTACCAGCTAGGACTTCTTAGCAGTGGGGTTTTCCTGTCAATTTAAGCTTCTCGGCCGGGCGCGGTGGCTCACGCCTATAATCCCAGCACTTTGGGAGGCCGAGATGTGCGGATCACGAGGTCAGGAGATCGAGACCATCCTGGCTAACACGGTGAAACCCCATCTCTACTGAAAATACAAAAAAAAAAAAAAATTAGCCGGGTGTAGTGGCAGGCACCTGTAGTCTCAGCTGCTCAGGAGTCTGAGGCAGGAGAATGGCGTGAACCCGGGGGGCGGAGCTTGCAGTGAGCGGAGATCGTGCCACTGCACTCCAGCCTGGGCGACAGAGCGAGATCCAGTCTCAAAAAAAAAAAAAAAAAAAAAAAAGCTTCTCAAGTATAAGGCCAACTTGGAGAAACTCTTGACCTGTATGTTTTTAAAATGGTGGTTCTTAGATTTTTCAGCTTGAGTTTATCTCATTTAAAAAACACTTCTCATAGTTAACCATCATAGTGAAATTAAAGGCTGCATTCACCATTTACAGGCTTGGTTTCACTTGCTACATTAAATCAGTTGCTAAAGCCTGATTCTGTGAAAAGATTATCCAATGGATTCCTTCTCTTAATTTTGTCTAGTTTTAGAGACCCCTCAAAGAGAATGAAAATGCATAGTTTATTGGGATTGGAATTTTACTGCTGAAATTGTTTACTTCATTAATTGAGAGGAAAGAGATGCAAACAGAGATGTAGTTTACAGCAAAATAACTTTGTGTTTCCATTTGAGTTGATACAGTAGTTTAACAAAGTTCTCCTACTTTCTCAGCATAAATATTTATATGTGTATATTTTCTTAAATCTTGATCTTTTTCCATTACGTGAAATAGTCTTCATCCCTGGTATGCAAGTCTGTTAAACAATCTATTGTCCTGAAGTTTAACCCCCTAACAATTTCCTTTGGGATTAGTTTTCAATCTTCATTTTAGTCAATTGTTCTATTTTTTACGGATAATATTATTTTACTGCCTTCTAAGATATACATTAAAAAGAAAAGCAAATATATATGGTAAGCAGGATGTTGAGTTACAATGATAAAGTTTTGTTTGAAACACACCTGATAGTACAAACTCTTCTCTTTACGGTTGGAGAAAATTTTTCCTTTTTTTTCCAAGAAAGTGATGCTCCCAACAAAACCATATATGATCTACCCCAGTGCTGGGTAAACAGAAAAGAGACAAGAGCTTACTTCCTTTGTGCTCATGTGCCCACAGGGGCTCCGGAAACTACAAATAAGGAGTCCACTTTGTCATCCACAGCTCCCAACTTCCCCACGGCTTCTGGTAGGGACTCAGCCTCAGAGGGGGAGAAGAGCAGAGGCTGGTTCTCCCTTTGGCTTTTGCATAGTTTTCCACAGTAAGTGCCCGTGGGGGCGAGGGCAGGTCCCGCTACTCTTATTCTTTACAACAGCCTTCCTCTAACTCTAGGGTGTCTGAGGATGACCTTAGTTACTCAAAAAGCTAGTTATAGCACTGATATTTAGCTCCCAGTGACAGCATTTCTGACTTAGCAGATCTCCTCTGGGGATGAGAAAGCTGTATTTTAACCTGTATGTCAACAAGATGTAGGGTGTGTGTGTGATGTGTATGTTAAGTCTAATGGACAGATAAATAGGAAGTTAATATTTGAATTTCCTAGCCAGGAATGCCTATTCCGGGAGTAGTCTGAAAGTCCATAGACACTCCTCTCTAAAGCCTACACATGTGTGTGCTGGGGGTGGGAGAAGGTTAATATGCGCAGCTTCAACTATATCTCCAATCAACACCAAAGGATTTGTTAGTATAACGCACATTAGAAATAATTTTTTAAGCTGGGCGTAGTGGCTCACGCCTGTAAACCCGGCACTTTGGGAGGCCAAGGCAGGTGGATCACTTGAGGTCAGGAGTTTGAGACCAGCCTGGCCAACATGGTGAAACTCCATCTCTACTAAACATATAAAAATTAGCCAGGTATGGTCACACGTGCCTGTAATCCTAGCTACTCGGGAGTCTGAGGCAGGAGAATCACTTGAACCCAGGAGGTGGAGGTTGCAGTGATCTGAGATCACGCCACTGCATTCCAGCCTGTGCGAAAGAGCAAGACTCTGTCTCAAAAAAAAAAAAGATAAAGAATTTTTTATTGTTGGTGTGAGTGGTGTTCAAGATATGTAGGTAGGTTAGAAATATTACACAGGCAGCTCACCCTTGCATGAACAGGGTAAACTAATCATCCTACCCTAGGTTTAGGCAAATTCTAACACCTGTGAATTCAGATGCAGGTCTTTGAGATTAATTACCCATAGGACTGAGGAAAAGGTGAGCCTGGGGTACAGATTAATCTGTGCTAGTGGTTAACACATCCAAGGCAGCTCAGCAGATTTATCATCCACACCAAAGAATCTACTAAAGGCTTTACTTTTGGTCACCTTTGTCTTCACAATTTGCTATCGAATAATCATATCACATATAAAGGAGGTAGTTGTGTTGTCCTCATTGTGATGAGAGTCAAGATAGAAGGAAAACCTCACTGAACAAGTCAGCGAGGGAGCTGGTGAGGAGGGCTGATGGTTGAGTGTATATGATGGAGTTGAGGTCTACTGAAGAGAAAGAGGTAGGAAATAAAGTCTTTGTCTGAAAAAAGAGGTCAGAATGCAGAGAAATAGAAATAAAAATATTTAGAGTTAATTGAAAAGAACTTAAAACCTTTCTGTGAATTCCTTCTTGCACGCACATGGGCCTGCATGCACACACACACGCACACGCACACACACACACACACAAAGATCAACTTGGGGCAGTTACCCTAAGAATAATAAGAATGTCTGGTTGGGGTATTTTAAATACTAACTGCCTGCTCATGTGTATATTAAATCTAATGGAAATACTTTCATCTTACTAGAATGCAGGTTAAAATACCTCAGTTTCTGGGCAATGATTTTTTAGATATGACCCCAAAAGCACAGGCAACGAAAGCAAAAGTAGACAAATGGGATTACATCAAAGTAAAAAGCTTCTGCACAGCAAAGGAAACAATCAACAGAGCAAGGAGGCAACCTAGGGAATGGGAGAAAATATTTACAATATTTTGCAAATTATCTGTTAAGGGGGTTATATCCACAATATATGAGAAACTCAATAGCAAGAAAATAACCTGATTAAAAAAGGGCAAAGGACCTGAGTAGACATTTCTCAAAAGAAGACATAAAAATAGCCAAATGGTATATGAAAAAATGCTCAACATCACCAATCATCAGAGAAATGCAAACCAAAACCAAAATGAGATATCATCTCATGCCCGTTAGAATGGCTATCATTGAAAAGACAAAATATAAGTGTTAGCAAGGATGTGGAGAAAGGGAATTCTTGCACACTGTTGGTAGTAATGTAAATTAGTAAAGCCGTTATGAAAAAAGGGGATTCCCCCAAAGATTAAAAAAAGGGTTCCCCCAAGATTAAAAATAGAACTACCATATTACCCAGCATTCCCACTACTGGATATATAACCAAAGGAAATGGAATTTGTATTTTGAAGAGATAGCTATGCTCCATGTTTATTGCAACATCATACACAATAGCCAAGGTATGTAATCAACCTAAATGTCTATCGATAGATGAATAAAGAAATATACAATGGAATATTATCCAGCCCTAACAAAGGAGATCCTATCATTTGTAACACAATGTGGACAATGTGGATGACCCTGGCAGACATTACATTAAATGAAATAAGGCAGACACAGAAAAATACTGCATGATCTCACTTATATGTGGGATCTGAAAAAGTCAAACTCAGAGAAGCAGAGAGAAGAATGGTGGTTGCCAGAGGATGGGGAGATGGGAGAAATGGGAAGACGTTGGTTAAAGGATACAAAGTTTCAGTTATGCAGATATAAAGGTTTTTTAAAGCATCACTTCTGATGCCTCAGCTGAATGCCTCATTAAGAGGGACTACAAAAGCGATTTTTGATAGGATGGAAGGGCCCATGGGCTTGTATCAGGATATCTGTGTCTGTGTCCGTGTGTGTAATTTAACACATAGTATATGGTTGGCAGATTCTCCCAAGCTTTTTCACCCTGTTTTGCTCTCTGTAGACACTGTCACTGCCACAGGAATTTCTCTTAGTTCTGTGACTTTAAATCCCACCTATTTTGTATTCCTATTCCTTATCTCTCCCAAAGCACTGAAATGAATATGCAACCTCCCAACAGGTATGTCAGACCTGACAGGGTTCCAGACCAAGTGCTGTTCTCCAGCAAACCTGCTCCATCTCGTCGTTCTTGACTTTGGTCAATGGCAGTATCATTTTCCCAAGTTTTTAAGGTTGGAATCATCTTTGACTCCTCTCTTCCTCTCACAATCCTCTTCTAATTCATCAACAAGTTTTATCAGCTAAATGTTACTCTGAACTTGACAGGTTCTCACTACTTTCTCCTCTATCAGTGTAACCCAAGACAAAACACCATCATCCCTCACCATACTGGATTATCACAACAGCCACAATCCTTACTCTCCTCTCCCCTATGGTATATTCTAAACACAGCAGCTAGAACAGGAATAACACATATGATTGTGTTAGTCTCTTGCTTAAAGACCCCTAAAAGCTCTCCCTCACACCTAAAATAACATCCAAAGTCTTCATCATGGGCCTATGTTAACATCTTACATAACTGTAGTACATTTGTCAAAAACTCAGACATTGATACAGGTACAATACAGTTAACTAAACTACAGATTTCATTTAGATATTACTAGGCTTTCTACTAATGCCATTTTTCTGTTCCAGATTTAATCCAGGATAGTACATTGCATTTAGTTATCATATCTCCTTAGTCTCCTTCAGTCTGTGTTAGTTTCTTAGTCTTTTAAAAAATTATTATGTTCTTGACAGTTTTGAACAGTACTGGCCAGGTATTTTGTAGACTGTACCATGCTCTTTTTGTTTGTTTGCCACAGAAGTAAATGTGATGGGAAGACAAAAAACAAAAACAAAACAAAATAGAACAAAAAAAGGAAACTATATGCTATAGTTCTCAAAATTCCATTTCAGAAAACCCATTGAAAATCTTGCTAGAGTTGAGCTTTTTGGGGTTCCTATGTGAATAAGTTCCTGATCCCAGAATCAGGAGATGGCGGGACTAAGAAGAACAGGAGAACAAGGACTAAAGCTCAGAAGCCTTCTTCCAAAAGCCCCCAGCATATTTTTCCTTCATTTTTTATTGGTCATAATTTCAGATCACGGCCACAGAAATGGAATGGCCATGATTAGCTTAGTCTAATGAAGATCCACTGTAGTGGAGGTGGGATTAGGTGTTCTCTGAGTCATGGCTTCTAGAAGGAGGATAAACCAGCAAAGAAGGTGTGAGTAGAGAATTGTCCGGGATGGGGATGGGAAAGGGAATGGGTGTGGTAGACAACAGTGGCTACTACAGAGTCTATATATTCTGTGTATAGGCAAAGTATGAATGGAGCATGGCCTTCTAGGGGTAGGGCATGTCAGAAGCATGATAGTTATCAAAAGAAGCCTGGCATGGATTAAAAAAATTGTGATAGAGCTGGCATGGTGGTGTACCCCTGTAATCCCAGCTACTTGGGAGGCTGAGGTGAGAGGATTGATTGAGCCCAGGAGTTTGAGTCCAGCCTGGGAAACATTGCAAGACCTCATATCTATTTTTTTTAAAGTTGTGATATATCTGTACAGGAAGCACTAGTCAATAATAAAAATGTATGAACTGCTGATACGTGCAACATCCTGAGTGAATCTAAAAAGACATCACGTCAAGTAAAAGAAGCCTAACACAAAAGACTGCATACTGTAGGATTCAATTTCCATGACAGTCTAGAAAAAGCAAAACCATAGCGACAGAAAACAGATCAGTAGTCACCAGGGGCCAGGGAGGAGGGAGGTGATTGGATCCAAAGGGGAATGAGGGAACTTTTGTCGGGGCGGGGGGCGGGCATTAAAATGTTCTGCAGATTAAAGAGAAAACTACTCCTGGGTCTTGGCAGATGGTACAAGACGGGGCAAAGGACATTGCAGGAAACCTTCATGATCTACGCAGGGAATAGTTCTGTTGTCTGGAGATACAGGGTAATCTGCCAAGGCTTTTGTTTGGGGAAATGGCAGAAATTTCTTCCTATTATTTATTTATTATTCATTCATCCATTCATTTATGTTTCGAGAGAGTGCCTTGCTATGTTGCCCAGGCTGGAGTGCAGTGGTGCAATCATGGCTCACTGCAGCCTCGGCCTCCTAGGCTCAAGTGATTCTCCCACCTCAGCCTCCCCAGCAGCTGGGACTACAGGCTTGTGCCACTATGCCCAGCTAATTTTTTAAATTTTTGTAGCGTTGGGGTCTTGCTATGTTGCCCAGGCTGGTATTTTTGTAATTAAATTTTTTTCTATGTTTAAGGTGTACAACATGATGTTGTAATATGCATACATAAAGTATCATTACTACAGTCAAGCCAATTAACATTTCCATCACTTACCTAGTTACCTTTTTGGTGTGCTTGGTTAGAGCACCTAAAATCCACTCTCTTAGCAAATTTCCAGTGCACAAGACAATATTATTAGCTATAGCCCTCATGCTGTACATTAGATTCCTAGACATACTCATCCTACATAACTGCTATTTTGTCCCCTTTGACCTACATCTTCCCATTTCCATGCCCCCCACCTGCCCTTGGTAACCACTGTTATGCCGTTTCTATGTATTTGACTTTTTAAAGATTCCACATATAAGTGAGATCATGCAATATTTTCCTTTCTATGTCTAGCTTATTTTACTTAGAATAATGTCTTTCCGTTTCATTCATGTAGTAGCAAATGACAGAATCTCCTTTTTTAAGGCTGAATAATATTCCATGTATATGGAATGTATACGTCTATATATCTAAATCTACATAATAGCAGTTTCTTTATCCATTCGTCCGCTGATGGACACTTGTTTCCATAACAAGAATATTGTTAACGATGTTTCAATAAACATGGCACTGTAGATGTCTCTTCAGCATCATGGATTTTGTTTTCAGTAGATACTGCTGGGTCGTATGGCAGTTCTATTTTTGATTTTTAAGAGAACCTTCACACGTTTTCCATAATGGCTCTACCAGTTTACATTCCTACCAATGGTGTACCCTTTTTTCCACATCCTTGCCAACACTTGTTATGTTTTGTCTTTTTTTATGATAGCTATTCTAATATGAAGGAGGTGATACTCATTGTGGTTTTGGTTTGCATTTCTCTGATGATTTAATGATGTTGAACATTCTTTTCATATACTGGTTGGCCATTTTTATGTCTTTTTAAAAAAATGTCTATTCAAGTTCTTTGCTCATTTTCTAATCAGATTGTTCTCTTGCTATTGAATTGTTTGAGTTCCTAATGTATTTTGAATATTAACCCCTTATTAGACATAAGGTTTGCAGATATTTCCTCCCATTCCATAGGTTGCCTCTTCACCCTGCTGATTGTTTCCTTTGCTTTACAGAAGCCTTTTAGTTTGATGTAGTCCCACTTGTTTATTTTTGCCTTTGTTGCCTGAGCCTTTGGTATAATATCCAACAAACTTATCGCTTAGGCCAATGTCAAGGAGCTTTCCCCCTATGTTTTCTTCTATGAGTTTTACAGTTTCTGGTCTATGTTTAGGTCTTTAATCCATTTTGAGTTGACTTTTGTCTGTGGTGTAAGATAAGGGTCCAATTTCATTTTTTTCCATGTGGATATCCAGTTTTCCCAGTACCATTTATTTAAGAGACTCTCCTTTTCCCAATGCATTTTCTTGGTGCCTTTGTCAAAAATTAGATGACTTCATATTATATTATATTATATTATTAGGTTTATTTCTGGGCTTCCTCTTCTGTTCCATTGGTCTTTGTGTCTGTTTTTATGCCAGTACCATACTGTCTTGATTACTATAGCTTACAAAATCACATAAAAATCAATTGCATTTCATTATACCAGTGATGATCTATCAAAAATAAACTAATAAAACAATCCCATTTATGATAGCATCAAAAAGAATAAAATGCTTACAAATAAATTTAACCAAGGAGGTAAAAGATCTGTACATAGAAAACTATAAAGCATTGATAAAAATGAATGGAAGAAGACACAAATAAATGGAAAGATATCTCACGTTCATGAATTAGAAACATTAATACTGTCAAAATATAGATGCTACCCAAAGTGATATACAGATTTAGCACAATCACTATCAAAATTCCAATGGTATTTTTCACAGAAATAGAAAAACACAATTTAAAAACTCATATGGAAGCACAAAGATTCTAAATAGCCAAAGCAATCCTGAGGAAAAAAAACAAAGTTGGAGGCATACTGATTTCAAATTATCTTACAAATTTCATTTCTATGTTCTTTAGAATATCAATGAAGAGGCTGGGCACAGTGGCCCATGCCTGTAATCATAGCACTTTGGGAGGCCGAGGAGGGCAGATCACCTGAGGTCAGGGGTTTGAGACCAGCCTGGCCAACATGGAAAAACCCTCCCTCTATTAAAATTACAAAAATTAGCCAGATGTGGTGGTGCATGCCTGTAATCCCAGCTACTTGGGAGGCTGAGGCAGGAGAAAAGCTTGAACCCAGGAGGCGGAGGTTGCAGTGAGCCAAGATAGCGCCATTACACTCCAGGCTGGTGACAGAGTGAGACTCTGTCTCAAAAAAGTAAAAGAAAAAAAAAAAAAAGAATATCAATGAAGAGTTGGAAAATACAGGACTTGTAAGAGGGTTGACAATACCATGTGAGTTGAACTCTGGTTCTTAAATACCAGCAACAGGACTTAAATTAATTAGAATGTAGTTCTCCTTAATAAAAAGGCTTTCTCTGGTTTTACAGGGTGTTATGCATTCAATTTTAGTGTCCTCAGCTTTTTGGGTTACCTGTGGTCATATATGACTAGGACTTTTGATAGAGTTTCAATGGACACATATTAACTCTATAAAGGATGCTTCTTATTGAAGTATATTCCCTGCCTATTTACCATGGTCCTAACCAAACATGCCTGTCACTGATTCTAATCAACCGTGGAAATCCCAGCATCCAGCAGGAAGGGGACAGAGTGGGATATTTTTGGTCAAGGAGACCTGTCCTCTTTTCAAGTCATATTACATGTGTACCTGCCTATTCTGTGATAATTCTGACTACAAGCTTCGGGAAGGCAGTGCATGAGAGTGTCTAGGAGATGCCTAGGTAAAGAAGCTCGGGCCAAACAATTGGTATGAACAGCAGCCCATGGTTATTTTGGGCCTGGTGTAGGTTTTTAAAAACTTGTTATTGTTGATGTAGATTTTATCCCATTTGTATTGGCTGTACATATACACACCCCTGCATTCTGATTATTAAGCATGGGACTTTGTAAATACTCATTGCACTCTGACATAACATTATTTCCAAGTCTGAAAACATAACTATTCGAGCACTGTGATATAAACACATTCATTCTCAGACAACGGTTTTCAAAACCGTAGATCAAGTGCTAATACTGGAAACAGAAAAAATCCACTTTACATTGCAAAGAGAAAAAGAAATCCACTTCACACTGTAATCAATTTGCTTGCCATACTCTCTTCTTGAGATGGGGATTATGCAATTAGTGGTAACAGAAATGTTGGGCATGCTATGAAGGAAGGGCCCCACAGGCTGCGATTCACAAATTCTTGTTCAAAAGTAGATGCCCCGGTTCCATCATTAGAAATTGTGACTTATCAGGTCTGAGATGAAGTTCAAGAATCTTTTTTTTTTAAACTTCAGAAATGATTACCATCTATTTAAGAAACAGATCCAATTTTGTTTATTTTTAATCTTTTAGAGACAGGATCTCACTATGTTGCCCAGGCTGGATTCAAACTCCTGGACTCAAGCAATCCTCCCGCCTCAGGTTTCTGAGTTAGCTGGGATTGTAGGTGTGTGCCACTGCACCTGGTTGTTCAAGAATCTTTATTGCTAAGTTTTAATAAGTACCCCAGGTGTTACTAATTCTGTGCCCTTTGAGCCATTCTCTGAAACAATCAATTTCTAACATGTCTAATCAGGCATTTATTTTCTTTCAGGATTTAACACGAAGCAAAAGTGACCCGGAATCTTTTCTCCTTTTATTGCCAAAATACAAAGAAAAGAGTCCTTAGCTCTCAGAAAAAGATTACACCTAATAGTGAAAATAAGAAAATGTGGGAGTTTGAGGAAAAGTATCATCAGCTGTCAAATGTCATGAATGCACAGTCTTGGTCAATGGGCCACATGACCTAAAACTCATTATCTTTCCCAAAGCCACCACTATCAATACATGCACCAAATGCATCGACACAATAGTTTTCTACCTTGTCCTGTCAATGAAGTTATTGAAACTAAATTGCCAACTCATTTCCATTCTTCTGTTCAATTTATCACCCGTTTTGAGAGCTATACCACAATCAATTCTATTACACACTTTCCTGCAACTCCTCACTTGATAATGAAGTAATCAAAAGAATCAGGGTTTTACCTATAAATATTATTTCACTTGATACGTTAGATGAATTTCAGGATCCTTGCATGCAGTGTGCCCTTAATAAGTAATTGCCAAACGAATGAACAAAAGATTGGGCTGAATCACATTACTGTATATATTCACAAAGTAATAGATCAAATCATGTTTTTAGTACAGCCAGTCATGAGTTGATTCTTAAACCCATGGTGATCATTTTAGAAAAGGGAAGACAATTTTTTTAATTTGGTGAGAACAATTATACTTTAATGTACGTTTTTTAACTTTCATTTTGAAATAATGTTATAATAAATCACAAAAGCTACAAAAATGATTCAAAGAGCTCTCTTACCATCTTCTGAGGGTAAGTTGCAGATGTGATGCCCCTTTACCACTGCATGTTTCAGTTTGTCCTTCCTAAAAACAGGAACACTCTACTACATACCTTGAGTACAACATTAGGAAAATAACAATGATCCAATTTAATCCATCGAATCCACAGAATCCACTGATTGTGCCACAAAAGTCATTTATAGATTTTGGATCCCATTCAAGATCACATGCTGCATTTAGTTGTCTCATCTCTTTAGCATCCTTCCATCTGGAACAATCTTTACTATCATAATCTTGACATTTTTAAAGAATACAGGCCAGTTACTTGATTTTTCTTTCAGTTTGCATTTGTCTGATGTTTTATCCTGACTTACATATTTATGCATAAGAAGTGACACTACATTCTCAGCATATCATATCAGGATGCAGCACAAGGCTGATTTGTCCCATCACTGGTTTTCATTTATGTAAAATTTTACCAGTTGATTAAGATGATATCTCCCAAGTATTACAGCTGCATGTTAATAAGTATGCTGTACTATTAATAATTAATGTTGTATTAATGAACATTTTTAGAGATATACTTTGAGACTATGTAAATATCCTGTTCCTCATCAAACTTTTACCCACCAATTTTAGCATTTATTGATGATTCTGGCCTGAATCAATTATTAAGATGGTCGTTGCCAAATGGTGGTTTTCTAATTCTATCTTTTCTTCTTCATTTATTAGTCGCATTCTACTATAGAGTTCCCTTCTCTGTTTCTATCAGCACAGACTCATGGACTCTTATTTTACTCAAAGGGTTAAATTTGTCATTAACTATTTTACTCCTTAAGTTGTTCAAGATTTGGCTAACAGGAACCCCTTCAAGCTGACTTCTGTATTCTTTTGACATGTCTCCATAATTCTTTGAGTACTTTCTCATTTCCTTGCACAACAAATTATTCTAGTTTCATCCACTATACCAAGGAACCGTGGTTCCTTTCAGTGGAGGATGGTATTAAGAAACCAAAGTCTGAGTGTCAGGTGTATTCATTGCTACTGGGGTGCCATTGCTTTTAGGCCTTCTCAGTGGTGATAGGAAATATATCACCATATACACACACATATATACACATATTTTTCTGTCTATCTATCTATAATCTCTTTGGATCCAAAATCATTTTACACCTTCATCTCTAACTTCAAGCCACATAACTAGATCTCTTGACTTTCTATAGTGGTAATTCCCTTCTCCAGCAGTGAGATGACTGGCTCCAATTTTCTTAATGTATTTACTTCTTTGCTCTATTCCCTAGCACGTAAACCAATCTCTTGGCCATGCCAGCAAAAAATGTGTCCTGTCTCTATTACATACATATATATAAAATACCCCCCACATATATACACATATATATGAAATCAGATATTTTATGTATAAGAAACCATACTACATAGATATATCAGGAATCCCATATAATACACAAAATGTGTCAATATGAAAATACATATCTAATTCCTATAAATATCTGATTTCACATATATTTTTTAAAGAGAAGTACATAGTAAGGCTTTCTTCTGATGAGCCTGGAGCTTTCTGTTCATACTTCCACAGTGTTATTCCTTCATGCTCTACTTAGCCCTCAAGGAGCTGCTGGCCTCAGAAATGCAGAGCTCCCACTGGGTGTGGTGGCTCAAGTCTGTAATCCCAGCACTTTGGGTGGCCAAGGCGGGTGGATCACCTGAGATCAGGAATTTGAGACCAGCTTGGCCAACATGGTGAAACCCCATCCCTACCGAAAACACAAAAAATTAGCTGGCAGGCACCTGTAATCCCAGCTACTTGGGAGGCTGAGGCAGGAGAATTGCTTGAACCTGGGAGGCGGAGGTTGCAGTGAGCCAAGATTGCAACACCACACTCCAGCCTGGGCAACAAGAGCGAAACTACATCTCAAAAAAAAAAAAAAAAAAAAAAAAAAAAGCAGAGATCCTCAAAGCGGAAGTTTACCTAGTCACTACGTTTCGCTCCATGCATGGCCTATTCTTTAACTGTGACAAACGGCCACAGCCAGCTCCACAACTGGCTTGAGCGAAGTATTGAGCCTGAGGAAGGAAAGATTTTCTATTTCAGCTTTAATAAATAACTAGGATATCTGTTACAATTCTATTTTCCTCACTAGGCTGGGTATGGCTTCTCTTGGTTGTAGGTTCCCTGCCTCCCACACCCCCCGCCCCCCGCTTTCTGTAGCTCTTGTGGACTAAGCCTACCATAATACCATAACACACATGTCTGCTTGTGTGTTATCCCATTCGACGCGAAGGCTTCAGGGCAGAGACTGCTTCCTTTATTATACATTTCTAATGTTAGAAGAGGGTCTAACACAGAGCAGGTGCTATTTGTCTATTGAAGGAAAGAATGAATACATCCATTAATCAATGTAGAATGGCGGGAAAAGACACAATTTGGGAAGGAGACTTTACTGTTTAACTTCTGGACCCATGTGAATGAGGAGTCCAAGTCATCCATCGTTAAAGGCATTTAGGTATTTTATTTCAAGTATTTTTCCCCTTTTCTGGTGACATACTACAATTCAGGACTAAATCTCAAATTTATTCTTGATACCGATAGCATTGATATTGCACACAAATCCTATGGTTACCGTCCAGCACTAATGATCTTGTCCTATTTCCACCTGCAGCTTCCTGAATCTAACTACACATCGCATTTCAAAACTCCCACGTTAAAGAAAGGCATCTGTTCAAGTTACTTTCTCATTTTCTGTCTTCGACTTTTTTCTGCTTCCCCCAAGAATAGCTGAGAGTTAATTTTCTCGAAAGTTCTTTTGTAGTGTTCCAGATAGGAATCATCTTGTAATACTCCAAATGCAGCGTGTGGTGTGCATGTTGAATACATAAAAATGACGAGGTTAGGAACAATATCGCTGACGATCGCGGTGTCCCGTTTTAATTTAGAGGGCGCCAGCAACACGTCAGCGAGGGAGATTCAGAAGCCGCCGGGCACCTCACCCCGGGCCGGGAATCCCTAAGAGAACCTTGACGCAGCTGAAGTTTCCGGACCGGGCCAGTTTGGAATTGACGAAAGGAGCCTCCGCCCGGTCGAGCCAGTCTCTCCGTTTTCTCGGCGGCTTCTTGAGGATGAGGAATTTCTAGGTTTTCTCCTCCTCGGGCAAATCACGGTCTGCGCCTTCCGCGGCTCTGGGAACAGGTGAGCCGTGCGGCGGCGCCCTCGGGACGCGCTCAGGTGCAGGTCCCCGCCCGCCGGCCCCTCCCTGCAGCACGCGGTCCGGGCCCAGGTGCCGGCGCCCAGGTGCGCGGGGCACGGGGCTGCAGCTCCGCTCGGCATCCGACAGCGGGCGCCGCTGCAGCAGCTCGCGGGCCGCGGAGCTGAACGGCTTCGCGAGTTGGGGCAGCTCCTCGCGCTCGGCCCTGCTCGGCGGCGAGAGCTCCGCCTGGGCGCCGCGTTCCTACAGCCGCGGGAGCCGCCAGACGCCGCGGGAGCCGCCAGACGCCGAGGGAACGGACCAACCTCCGCGCACCCTTGCCGACCCGGGCGGGCAGAGGCGGGCAAGCGGCGAACGCCCGGGAGCGCGGAGAGCCAGGCCAGCCCGGAGCGCGCCGGGGACACCCCGTGCGCCCCGCGTCCTGGCACCATGCGACCCGCTGCGCGTCCTCGCGGGCCCGGGGCTTCGCTCTCCGCTCTCTGAGCCCCTGCGCTCGCCACCACGGAAACTCGGAAAGAGGAGGCGAGGCTGTGGGGAGCGGCGCGGAGACGGACTAGACGTCCCCTCCGCCCCCAAGAGGCTGTCGGTCTCCGGTTCCCTGGGCTTCTCCAGCTTTATCATGAACCTGGCGCAAGGTTGGCTTTAGGAGAAATTCAGGAGCCGCAGGGAGAGTCAAGGCAATTCTTTGGTTGCTAAGGTAATTGTAGTTGTGACAAAAAATGGGCAAGAAACAAATGGGAGAAAACATGATTTAAAACAGTATCCTCCCTCCCCACCCCATTAATATGTGTTGATTTCATCTCCTGGGTGTGGGTGCTTGTCCATTTCAGATGCGTGACAGGTGCCCGTGTGTGTGTGTCTGCAGTTTGGGACTGTGGAAGCACGAGCTTACATAAGTGGTTAGGCAAGCTGGCGTGTGGACTTGTGTGGGATGGGTGCAGGTCTGCATATAAATCATGTTCCTGGGTTTCTGGGTGTGAAGCGCACACCGACGGGGACGAGAGCGCAGAGGATGGCGCTTTTAGGTACTTCCAGTCTTCCGATGTTGTGATCGCAGGTAGGGCAGCTTTGCCTCTAATCAGGCGTTCATTAACTTTTTCTCTGAACAAGCTCACCCATTTGTGGTTTGGAAGAAAAGAAAGCGAGTCTCCGCGGTGAGGTGTGGAGGGCAGGGGCGGATGGGGAGGTTTGTTGTTTGGGAACTGCGCTAGCGAAGGAAGCGGTGGCTATTCGCTTGGAGAGGATGACAAATGAACTGGTTGCGTGAGGAGTGAAGAGACCGTGTTTACAGTCACCGGCAGGCTGCGTAAAAAAGTGGCCCAGTGAGACAGGGAAAGTGACCCAGAAAATTTAATTTTGTTCAGAATGAAAGCTGCTGTATTTCATTTTTTTTTCTTAATTTGACGGAGTAGGAACGTTATTTTCCTTCTCTCTCGTTGAGACCAGTGGCATTTCTATGTTACAAACTCAAGATATTTGGGGTCTCGTCGGCTTGGAATTACCAATGCTTGGGAGGTGAGTTCTGATCAATGCCTTTAACAACCCCAAAGAAAAACGCAAAAATAATCAAGATTAGGTAAAACCTACCACTAGACCCTTTTCTCTCCAGAGAGGGTGAGAGATGGAAGAACTGGGCTTGTAAGTATCAAAATGGAGTTAGAGAATGAGCTACAAGTTTGTGTGTGTATGGTCTGTCAAAAAGTGTAAGACTTAAAGGGAACTGTTAGGTTTAGTTAAATGTGTTGACGACACGGCTCTTACATATCAATTTTCATAGGCAAATAGGTAATTACATGGAGTGGGAACTGGGACTATGGTGGGAAACTTTCTGTAAGATGCATATTCTTTATTCTTAATTTGTTACTTTTTCAATGGGTGGGACTCCTCTGAAGGAAAGTAGAGGGCTGAGGGACATTTGGTGAGACTCTTGAGAGAGAAACCTTTGCAAGCCAAATCCTGCATGCTATAGATGATAAATTCTAAGTTCTTTGATACTGTACCACTGTTAAGCTA
Organism: Hylobates moloch; assembly: GCF_009828535.3. Classification (NCBI taxonomy): domain Eukaryota; kingdom Metazoa; phylum Chordata; class Mammalia; order Primates; family Hylobatidae; genus Hylobates; species Hylobates moloch. Next base: position 33,432,322 of record NW_026652291.1, on the reverse strand, counting down.
AATTGTCCTGTAAATATGATCTCATGCACCGTAAACTATATATATGTAGAGAGAGTCTATTCCCAATAACTCTTCCTTTCCTGAAAGAGTCTGCAAGTTCTATAAATGTCAGCTGTTGGGAGGTATTGTGATGAAGGAGAGAGGCCACCAGTGTTTCCTTTTATACATTCTGACAGATCTTAACTTTACTTCTGATTTTCTTTAAGGAATTTCAGTTAACATTCACTGAATTTCTATTGCTGAGAGTTTCAGTAAAACAAGACTAGATTTTCTTTGAAGCAATAAATTCATCTTATCAAGTGAAACATTATGACAATGCGTTTGTGGCAGAAATGTTTATTTAAATGAGTCCATTTTAATTATTTATTTATTTTTGACTTGCAGAATAAGATCTCCAACATAGATGTTTTTGGAGTAGACGTTTCTTGAGAAAGAAAAATAAATTTAGGGTTACTGTGGGCAGTTAAATTTGCCAGTGATTTTGGATGTCTCATTGTCTACAGGGACATAATTTTATGTGAAAGTAGAATCATTCCATTTCTTATGTCTCTCGTCTTCTCCCATGCATTTTACCCCCTGAACTCCTAAGACTTTGCCAGGAATTACCGAACATTCTGTTTTGTGCCAGGGGTTAAATATCAGGGGGATGGAATAAGGAGCTGTGTGTCACATAAACATTTTTCAAAAGGATGCTCTCAGAGATCTCAATACTGGGATTAATTTTTCCTTTAGCTTCTCAGTTAGCTTGTCTTAATTCATATTGCTCTGAACCTAGGAATGCATTTAACCTCTTCATTTTCAGTTTCCAGCTGGAAGGAATATATTTACCAAATTTCATCTTCTTTGTAACATATGGCATGATATAAATAATTACTATACACACACTATCCTGCTGTAAGGAAAGAAATAGAATTACAAAATAAACTTTCGTGTTAAGTGATATGGATATAATATTTCAAAAAACAATTTTAACTTTTCCCCTGTTTCCAAAAGTAATATTTAGCTGTTGAAACAGTTCAGGAAAATACGAAGAAAAAAATAAAGGTTATCCATAATCAGCTATGGAGAGGGAGCCACTATTAACATATTTTTAACTGTATATTCTTCCAAATATTATTCTAGTCAATTATTTCTACCCAGTCCCCCTCCCCCACAAATTTTTATAAATATAAAATATAGCTTGGAAATATAACTTGGAAATATGTTAAAGGCTTGGGAAATTACTGCTTGTTTACAGAATGATTTTGATCAGATATTAGTTTTTACTGGTGGTCCTTATTTTCAAAGAGAGTAGGTTCTTTTTCTGCTCTTTGAAAACCAGTGTTTGCACTTTGGGCTGGTAATGCTTGGGGCTTCCTTTTGGATTTAGGGATTAAAGCAGCAGAAAAGAAGTAGAAAGGTCATTGGCCATTGTGGGTGGGAGACCTGAGTTCTGGTTGCAGTTACTCCACCAACTTCTCCTGTGGCCTCTGGGCCTCTGTTTCCCTAAAGGACAAAAGGTACTTTTAGATTTAACTAATTAAGCTAATGACGTATTTGTTGCTTTGACATGAGAATGATCTTTGAAGAGGGCTTATTCAAACACAGAAACACCTGGGGGTCATCCCCAGAGTCTCTGATTGATTCTGTCTGAGATGGGGCCTGAGAATATACATATCTAACAAGTCCCTGGATGATGCTAACTCTGCTGGTTTGGTGACAGTGAAAACTAGAGGGTAAGTGTACTAGGGTTCTCTTAGAAGGACAGAACTAATAGGATATATATATGTACATATATATCATATATACATATATGCTATATATATGCTATACATATATACATATCTACATATATGTATATATGTAGATATATCATATCTATAAAGGGGAGTTTATTAAGTATTAACTTACATGGTCACAAGGTCCCACAATAGGCTGTCTGTAAGCTGAGGAGCAAGGAGAGCCAGTCCGACCCTCAAAATTGAAGAAATTGGAGTCAGATGTTTGAGGGCAGGAGGCATCCAGCATGGGAGAAAGATGTAGGCTGGGAGGCTAGGCTCATCTCTCCTTTTCACGTTTTTCTGCCTGCTTTATATTCTCTGGAAGCTGATTAGATTGTGCCCACCAGATTACGGGTGGATCTGCCTTCTGCAGCCCACTGACACAAATGTTTAATCTCTTTTGGGCAACACCCACACAGACACACCCAGGATCAATACTCTGTCTCCCTCAATGCAATCAAGTTGACAGTATTAACCATCAAAAGCCCACCCCTTGTCAACTTGAACCCATACACATCTCCTGAGATCATACATAATCTTCAAATAAAGACAATAATGAGGTCAAAATTGTGCATAACATAATACAACTATCCTTCGTACAACCAGAAATGCACCAATCCCCAATGCAAATACTATTACATAAAGTTAACAATACTTACATGCTGATGTGAAGTCAATAAATCTTATGTCACATGATAAAGGAAAAGGAAATGAAGATATTTTCTTAGTATGAGTGTATACATACACAAACATGTTTTTAACAAAAGAAGGAGGAAATACCCTCGACAATTACAGTCTGTTTCTGCAGCTGGTCACATGGTCATAGCTGGTATTGATGACTACCTTCTTCTACCCATTTAGTATTCCTTTTGCCTACAGCAAGCACTTCAGCAGGTTCTTTTCCCTGGTGGAATGACCCAAACCTTTATTCCTGAAGGGTCTGGACCATTTGTAGTCCCGCCTGGATTGGGCTGTTGTAGTTTCCCGTTGACCTTAATCACAGGGCATGGTAATACTGAGAGATGCCCTAATGGATTTCCTGTGTTCCATATGTAGTCTTCCTTACCTCTGCTGTGGAGTTTTTAGACTGATTTCCTCTTGATAGTCTGGGTCAATCATGCCAGCCAACACAGTAATTTTCTTCTTAGCCTGTTGACTTAAAGGTAGGAGGATCCCAAACTGTCCAGGTGGCAATCTTAACTTCCAGTTTAATGGAATCGTTGTTGTGTTTTCTGGTGGCAGCGTTCCTCCCTCTGGAACTAAGACCTCTAGGCCAGCAGAAGGTAATGTCGAGGGAATAGGAAGCAAAAATTTTGCTAGTGGATCAGTAGGGGTGATGGTGAGTGGTGCCACTTCCACTTCCGCCCCTTGATTCCTGGACCTGTGAGTCCTGGCTATAGGAGAAATAGTACCATATATTGGATGCTGATTCAGAGCATACACGGCCCTCTGGAGAACTCTGCCCCAGCCCTGCAAAGTACTGTCACCTAGTTGGCATTGTAATTGTGACTTCAATAGGCCATTCCACCGTTTTATCAATATAACTGCTTCAGGATGATGGGGAGCATGGTAAGACCAGTGAATTCCATGAGCATGAGCCCACTGCCACACTTCTTTGGCCATAAAGTGAGTGCCTTGGTCAGAGCCAATGCTGCATGGAATACCACGATGGTGGATAAGGCGTTCCGTGAGTCCACAGATGGTAGTCTTGGCAGAAGCATTGTGTGCAGGATAGGCAAACCCATATCCGGAGTAAATGTGTGTTCCAGTGAGGACAAACCTCTGCCCTTTCCATGATGGAAGAGGTCCAATATAATCAACCTGCCACCAGGTAGCTGGCTGATCACCCTGAGGAATGGTGCCACATCGAGGGGTCAGTGTCGGTCTCTGCTGCGGTCAATTTGGGCACTCAGCAGTGATCGTAGCCAGGTCAGCCTTGGTGAGTGGAAGCCCGTGTTGCTGAGCCCATGCGTAACCTCCATCCCTGCCACAGTGGCCAGTTTGTTCATGGGCCCATTGGGTGGTGACAGGGGTGGCTGGGGAAAGAGGCTGAGTGGTGTCCACAGAACAGGTCATCCTATTCACCTGATTATTAAACTCCTCCTCCGCTGAGGTCACCTGTTGGTGAGCACTTGTATGGGATACAAATAGCTTCACAGTTTTTGACCACTCAGAAAGGTCCATCCACACACCTCTTTCCCAAATTTCTTTGTCACTAATTTTCCAATCATGCTTCTTCCAAGTCCCTGACCATCCAGCCAAGCCATTGGCTACAGCCCATGAATTGGTGTATAATCGCATATTGGGCCATTTCTCCTTCCATGCAAAGTGCACAACCAGGTGCACTGCTTGAAGTTCTGCCCACCGGGAAGATTTCCCTTCACCTCTTTCAGGGATGTCGTAGAAAGGGGCTGCAGTGCTGCAGCTGTCCACTTTTGGGTGGTGCCTGTATATCATGCAGAACCATCTGTGAACAGGCCCTAGTCTTCTCCTCCTCTGTCAACTGGGCATAGGGAACTCCCCATGAGGCCATGGGTGCAGGATGGGGGACAGAAGGCAGGGTGGCAGGAGTGGAGACCATGGGTATTTGAGCCACTTCCTCATGTAACTTACTTGTGCCTTCAAGACTTGCCTGAGCCAGATCACGTATATACCACTTCCATTTGATGATGGGATGCTGCTGTGCACGACCCACTTTATGGCTAGATGGGTCAGAAAGCACCCAGTTCATGATAGAAAGTTCAGGTTGCATGGTGACTTGATGACCCACAGTCAAACGTTCAGTTTCCACCAAAGCCCAGTAATAGGCCAAGAGCTGTCTCTCAAAAGGAGAGTAGTTATCTGCAGAAGATGGCAGGGCCTTGCCGCAAAGTCCTAGAGGACTCCACTGTGATTCGCCTATGGGGGCCTGCCAAAGTCTCCAAACAGCATCCCTATCTGCCACTGACAACTCCAGCACCATTGGATCTGCCGGATCATATGTCCCAGGTGGCATAGCAGCTTGCACAGCAGCCTGGACCTATTGCAGAACCTTCTCCTGTTCTGGACCCCACTCAAAACTGGCAGCCTTTCGGGTCACTCAATAAATGGGCCAGAGTAACACACCCCAATGAGGAATGTGTTGCCTCCAAAATCCAAATAGGCCCCCTAAGCGTTGTGCCTCTTTCTTGGTTGGAGGAAAGGCCAAATGCAGCAACTTATCCTTCACCTTAGAAGGAATATCTAAACAGGCCCCACTCCACTGGACCCCTAGAAATTTTACTGGGGTAGAAGTTCCCTGAATTTTAGTTGGATTTGTTTGTTATCCTCTGGCTTGCAAATGTCTCACCAATAAGTCCAGTGTATTTGCTACTACTTGTTCTCTGGATCCAATCAGCATAACGTCAGTGTAATGGACCAGAGTGATATCTTGTGGAAGCAAAAAGCGCTCAGGGTCTCTCTGAATAAGATTATAACACAAAGCCAGAGAGTTGATATACCCCTGAGGTAGGACAGTAAAGGTATATTGCTGGCCTTGCCAGCTGAAGGCAAATTGCTTCTAGTGGGCCTTATGGACAGGAATGGAGAAAAAGTCATTTGCCAAGTCAATGGCGCATACCAAGTACCAGGAGATGTGTTAATTTGCTCAAGCAATGAAACCACATGTGGTACCGCAGCTGCAATTGGAGTTACCACTTGGTTAAGCTTGTGATAATCCACTGTCATTCTCCAAGATGCATCTGTCTTCTGCACAGGCCAAATGGGAGAGTTAAATGGGAGTGTGGTGGGAATCACCATCCCTGTATCTTTCAAGTCCCTGATGGTGGCACTAATCTCTGCAGTCCCTCCAGGCACATGATACTGTTTTTGATATACTATTTTTCTGGGTAGAGGCATCTCTAACGGCTTCCATTTAGGCTTTTCCCCCATAATAGCCTACACCCTACTAGTCAGCCAATGTGGGGGTTCTGCTAGCTGCTGAGTATGCCTATGCCAATTATGCATTCTGGCACTGGGGAAATGACCACAGGATAAGTCCAGGGGCCCACTGGACACACTGTAAGTTGGACCTGAGCTAAAACTCCATTAATTATCTGACTTCCATAAGCCCCTAGCTTAACTGGAGGACCACAATGATGTTTTGGATCCCCTGGAATCAATGTCAGCTCAGAGTCAGTGTCCAGTAGTCCCCAAAATGTCTGATCATTTTCCTTTCCCCAGTGCAGTTACCCTGGTAAAAGGCCAGAGGTCTCCTTGGGGAAGGATGAGAGAAAGATCTACTGCATAAATTTTCGGTAATGTAGTGGGGTTCTTAAGGGGACCCAGCCTCCCGTTTGTCCAAAGGGTTCTGGGTCTATAAACTGGCTCAAGTCTGGAAATTGATTGAGGAGCCATGATTCTCTGTTTTTATAATTCAAATTAGTCTTTTGTCCATTCAACCTAGAAGTTTTCTGTTTGTATAATTGAAGTAGGAATGCAGTAGGCTTCCTATCAATTTCACTTTTAGGAACACCATGATTAATTAGCCAATGCCAGAGCTCTACATGAGTCAGACTATTCTGATTGCCACTTTGCCTCCACTGTCCATTATGGTAGCTATGCTCACCTTGCCTTTGATGGTTGAGTGCTGCCACTTGGCCCCTGCCACCTGGCCCCTGCCACCTCTGGATCCAATTATTCCCATTTTGTAGTTGAGTAACTGTGGTTTGCACTATTAGATCTGACATACAGAGAATGGCAATTACAGGGCTCTTCAAAGATGCAGGTGCTGCCCTCCCAAGTCTGTTTTGCAAGGCATTGGTCAAGGATATATCTTCTGGACCCTCCCGGCTGGGATGAGTAGGTCTAAAGGGACTAATCCACTCCACCACCCCTATCTCCCTAAGCCTTTGGATTCCTTCCTCTACATTAAGCCAAAGGAGATCAGGCATTTCCAGCTCACTCACAGTGGGCCGCCTTTAAGAGCTTGTGTCTTTTCGGCTCTTTCTCTAGGAGATAAGACTCTCACTTAGTGTAATCTTAGCAGATTTGCGGCTCAGTATCTGCTTCTGAAGCCGGGAGACAGAATCCCTGAGTTCATCATTTTCTTTCACCACTTTGTCCATTGAACTTAGGAGCAACCAACCAGCTTCACTGTGTTCCTTGGTTCTCCACATATGGTCAAATGTACTATGTACAGAGTCACTAAACTCCTTGCCTCTCACGAGCGATGAATCAGGAGTGTCAAAGGCATTTATTTTGCATAACTCTCTAAACAGTTTCTGCCAAGGACTATCAGTGTTTTCTATACTATTAGAAGTAGAGTCCTTAGCATTTTTGGGTCTAATCATATTAAGCAGCCAACTCCAGAAACCCCAAAACCAACGAAAGAACTCCATTTTTAATATTCTGTTCATCTAGAACCACTCCTGGTACCAAAATCTGTATTAGTCAGGGTTCTCTTAGAGGGATATAACTAATAAGACATATATGTCTTAGGGAGTTTATTAAGTATTAACTTACACAATCACAAGGTCCCACAATAGGCTATCTGTAAGCTGAGGAGCAAGGAGAGCCAGTCCAAGTCCCAAAACTGAAGAACTTGGAGTCAGATGTTTGAGGGCAGGAAGCATCCAGCATGGGAGAAAGATGTAGGCTGGGAGGCTAGGCTCGTCTCTCCTTTTCATGTTTTTCTGCCTGCTTTATATTCGGTGGAAGCTGATTAGATTGTGCCCACCAGATTAAGGGTGGATCTGCCTTCCCCAGCCCAGTGACTCACATATTTAATCTCTTTTGGGCAATACCCACACAGACACACCCAGGATCAATACTCTGTATCCCTCAATGCAATCAAGTTGACACTCAGTATTAACCATCACAGTAAGCTCCTTACAGGCCAAAAAGCCTGTTTGACTTTTCTTTGCATCCATCCATCCAGTGCCCCAAGATATACCTGCCAATAGGTGTTCAGTAAGCATTGGTTGAATCAATATTAGTTTTCTCTTATGGAGGAATATCTTTCTGGAGTAGTCAAAAGAATAATCCAGAATTTGGAAACATTAAGCCTGCAATAAGAGTTATAATCATTCATGGACCACACTACTTCAAACTGCAAAGAAAGCAAAAATGCTTATAAGTAGGCAATTAAATTGAACATTAAACCTAATGAGTTACATTAAATAACAACTAGGAATACCTGCTTGAGATGTTACAAACCACGAAGTCTACCAAATATTTCACCTCTCTCAGGTCTGGAAGAGGCCATTTATTTTCTACCACATACACATATTTCAAAAAATGGAAGTTTCACTATTAATTACCCCAATTACCAAGGCAGCAGATAAAGCAAGCAATCTCCCCGCTCCCCTCTCCTCATCCCCCATCCCTCCCACCAAGAAAAATGCTCATTAGAACTCTACCACCATTCTATAAGATAGGTCCCAATTTTATGAATGAAGAAATGTAAAACGTTAGAGAAAGAAATTAACCTGCATAAATCCACAAAGTGAAGTAGCAGCATCAGAAGTAAGATCCAGGCCTCCTGATACTAAAGGGTGTTGTTCTTTACCACTTCCCTCTGGTGACATTGAATGTGTATATTTGATAGCTAGGAGATTCTAGCTGGCTGAAATACCCCAGTTAGAACTTTTGATTATCCTTATGTGTCTACCTTTTATATAGAAAATTTATCTTTTCCTTCTACTTAGGTGTTAGTAACATAGGGTGGTACCAAGAACCACCATTTTTATGTGTGGTAACTCCAAGAAAAGTGTAAATATTTGGATATGAACAAAATAGATCCTCATTCATTAATAGCTCAGGCTATGCAAATGAATTGTCTTAGAGGCTGTCTTGGCATTTCACAGTAATTTGGTTAAACTATCAAAGAGAAAGCCACCTTTAAATCTGTCCATGGTAGAGTTCACTCATTCACTAGTATCTGCTTGACCCAAGAACCTATTTTCTTGCACACATGGAAGCATGCATTCTACAAAGCCAGCTGAGGTGAGGTCCCCTGCATGAACGAGAGCTGATGGTGGCACTCCCTTGGAAATACCCCAGGCACCATGGCTAGCCTGGAGCCCGGACAGAGAACTGCTATTATTTGCTCCTAAAGGAGCACAACAGGCATTGAAAATCCTGTTAATTATGTTTCTGAACCTTAGTTTTCTCATCTGTGAAAGAATAATTTAAAAAATACTGTTTGAGTATGTGTGACCATGAGAATGCAGAACCCTCTATGAAGTACGGGGCATGGAAAGCACAGACACTTAACAAGATGGGACTGTCACAGCACAGTTCCTGTTTTCTAATAATTTTTAGAGTGAGTCTGTTGAGAAATAAGTATTTCAGGATAATGGTTCCTCTTTATTTTCTGTTCCTGAGGCCTTGCTGTGTTAGTCAAGCATCTGAGGGGCTCCCAAGTCTCTGAGAATCCTGCTCCATAGTTCTCACATTGGGATTTGAGGAGGCTTGTAGAAAGCAAGTGGCCCACACATCTAAGTGGGAGAAGGCAGTGTGGGCAAGATCTCTGTGGTAGCCAAAGATGCTTCTGTTTCCTGGAGGTGAAAGGCCATTAATCACCAGCAGGAAGAGAAATGAAAAAGGAGACTGCTGCTGCATTGATAGGGCTTATGCCGGACACACAGAGCAAGCCCACGTTTTATTTTTTCTCTGCATCCTGGGGATTTCTTACAGTGCTTGGCACATAGTAGGAGTTTGGTAAATGTTTGCTGAGTTATTGAGTTGCAGAGTGATAGCTGTGGGTGGAGGAGGAAGGATGGGCTAGTATTGGTAGGAATTAATGGACTAGTGTGGGTGCATGGATTGGTATGAGTGTGGATGCAAGGTGCACGTGGTTATAGCCCTCATTCTTATTGCTTGCTTGATTTTGCCTGGCAAGATCCACTTCATATCCATGATATGGTGAGACTGTCATCCTAGTTTCTAGTTTTACATTATTGTTTGTCTATTCCACTGGGCTTTGGTCTGTTTGGCTTGTTTTGTTGTATAATTTATGTTTATAATTTTATCTCCACCTCTAGCACAAGACCAATACACATAGTAAATGCTTGATAAAAATTGGTTGCCTAAACAAAAACTTGCTCAGCCTACAAAATTATGGGTCTGTCATATGGTTGTGGGCTGATCTTACAAAATAACAATCAGCATTTGTTAAGCTTTCTGCAAATCAAAGTCCTTTAAGAGATGTTAGGTGGTATTATGCCCATTTTATAGATGAGGAAACCGAGTGGAAATGAGGTTCAGTCACTTGCCATAAGTCAGATAGTCATTGAGGAACCAAGATTTAAACTCAGATCGTTTCTGACCCCAAAGTCCTTGTGCTCTTTTATATAGCACAAGGTGGGGAATAAACAGAGACCCTACCCTTGAGATTGTTTCAGTTGTATTGGAAAGATGATAGGAATAAATAGAAAATTAGCAATAAAAGATGTTAAATGATAGTTTAGGAAAAAATGCAGGGGATTTTGTAAGTCAGATTTGGTAGCAAATAGATGATGAAGACAGTAAGTACATTATAGTTTAGTTCAGAGACAGAGCATTTTATCATCAGATTTGGAAGAGACAGGCTTTGGGAGATAGGAGTAAATTTTAAAGGTGCAAAAAGGGATAATGGCAAAGTTTTCAGATGAGAGGTGTTAATAATACAGTCACGTGTCACTTAATGACCAGGATACATTTGGAGAAATGTATCATTAGGTGATTTTGTTGTGTGAACACTCTAGAGTGTACTTACACAACCTAGATGGTATAGCCTACTGTACACCTAGGCTGTATGGTATAGTGCTCCTAGGCTACAAACTGTGCAGCATGTTACTGTACTGAATACTGTAGGCGATTGTGGCCCAGTGGTATTTTGTACTTAAATATATCTAAACATGGAAAAGATACAGTAACAATATGGTGTTATAATCTCATGAGACCCCCTTCATATATGTGGTCCGTCACTGACTCGTGGTGCATGACTGTAATTGGTTATTAAAACAATTGTTTGATTTCAGAGTAAGGGCTAATATAAACTCCTCATAGTTAAAGCCATCTCAGACCATCCTAGCTAAAATAATAACTCCTGCCCCTTCTCATTGCTCTTCGTTGTCTTACTTGCCCTATTTTTGATCACAGCTTTATCACCATGACATTGCATTATATGTACTTATATACTGTCTGTCTCCCTCTGATAGAATATACATTCCATAAAAGCAGGGACTCTTTTATTTCCTGTTGTAGATTCAGCATCTGTCACAGATTCTGATTCATACTAATTGTTTAAGAACTATTTGTGAAATGAAGGAAGGAAGAAAATGCATTTTAAAAATGAGTTGCAAACTCAAACACTCAATAGACCAGTTAGGTAAAGGAAGTGAGGGAAACAAGTGAGGTTTCTTCCACAATAGTAACAAGTTGTAATTTTTACAAATCAAAATCATGTTTTGTTTGTACATTACACAGATAGAAAGTTTTTACTCCCGGAAATACATTTATATCTATTTTTCTTGAAATATGGGGTCATCTGACTCATTGTCAAGAGAGACCTGGATACCAAATAACATTTCCTTTTCTCTAAAAGCAAAACAGCCATCCACGTGTGATGATGAATGGCACCTGACCTTGGACCTCAGGGTTGGGGTTGCATTAGGGACAGGTGGAGAATGTGTTTAAGCGAGAAGTATGTGCTGCTCAGAAAGCCCTGTTGTTGCCAAATTTTAATTCATTTAAAAATTATTAACCAGTTTCAATTAGAAAAATATTATGTATATCTACACTGCCCAATCCAAGAGAAACACCTTTTGAGCTGGCTGTATTTTGTGGTGTGAACTCTCTAGAAAAAAAAGATTACTTTAAATAACATATCCAATATATTTTCTCCTTAAACTTCTGTGGAAGTGCTACAGTGTTTAGATTCCAAACCAAGCAGGAAGATGCCATTATATTATTTTGCTGACCATACATCCTAATACAAAGACTGATTCAGCAGCTGGTCAAAATAGAAAGGACGCATTCACAAAGAATAAATTTATTGATTACATTTTAGACTTTTTTTTTTTTTTTTTTTTTTTAGGGGAAGGCATTTTCATTTTCAGAATAGCAGGTAGTTTAGGGCTTGGCTGTTGGTTTCTGCCGATAGCCAGGGGTATATGACAGGAGACAAAGTAGCTGAACTCTCTTGATCTGCATTCTTCCCAGTTCCAGAATAGGAAATGAGAAATTGTGATTGCTTTGAGGTGGTTACTGAAAGAGAGTGTGTACCTGGAAACAATCTCTGGTTTAGTCAACTATTAATGGGGTTGCAGGGGCGGGATGTTCCGTACCCCAGGTCACAGCTGGCCTGGGGTCTCTGCTGCTCCTCCCCACTCCTTGTCCTGCTGATCCGTGTCAGACAGTGCATCTATCTTCCTACCAAGGACCCATTTCCAGATAATGATTAATTGGATATGGCTCCTGTGTTCAAGAAACTTAAAATTCCGAAGAAGGAAAACAAATGGAGAGACGGAATGTGGTAAGCAAGGCCTATATATGGAAAGTTAGGGAGAGATGACTTCCTGCTGAGAGATTTCACTGAAGAGGCTAAGTAGATGAATTGGACCTTGGAGGACCGAGAGGTCTGGGGCCTGCAGAAATGGGGCCAGGGGACAGAGATGGCAAGAATGTACTTGGGGGCATTTCAATGTAAACAAAAGTATACAGGTGATCAAATGCAAGGAATGTGCAAAGAATATTTAATACCCCCCATACAGAGAGTGAGGTCCTTAAAAACCTTTCTGGCAGGAGGAGTCCATGTTGATGAACTTAAGACTTTAGTGAAAACAAGGATAGGAGAAGTCTAGGTTTAAGCAAAACTGTTCAATAAGTATTTGTCATATTTACTGAAAGTAAAATGAGAAAACAAAAGTAGATTATGAGTGACATTTTACTCACCTTATGTTGGTAAGAGCAGTGTGCCACAGTGAATTTCCAGTTACTTCTTGCTGTTTTGCAGGCTGTCCCCCCCCCCCCCCCTTACAGTGAAATGCTTACAGGTAGTTTTGCTTTATTACAGTTAATGTACAATTCTCATGCACAAGGGCACTCCTCCATGTCAGACTCACTATACAAATGTTCAATGCCTTTCAGTCAGAGAGGCTGACTGCTTATTCCTGGGTCTCCCTGTGGCTAAAGGGTAAAGTGGATAGATACATCTTGGGATAAACTTTATTTAACTTAGTTGGCACGACTGATTAGGAGGTCCTCAGATACCTCACCCCCATGCATAGGGTATTTAGTGTCATGCCAAAGCAAATGCTGCCAATTCCAGGTTTTCATTTTTTGGTTTCCTTTAGCTTTCAAAAGCTTCTCTGCAAAAACCACTTCCCCGCCTGCCATCTGCCTTAAAACCCCCTCCCCCACTTAAAAAAAATCTGTTTCTAATCCCGAGAGTCTTTTTTTGTTGCTGTTTTCGAGACAGGGTCTCACTCTGTTGCCCAGGCTGGATTGCAGTGGCGTGGTCTTGGCTCACTGCAGCCTTGACCTCCCAGACTCAAGTGATCCTCCCACCTCAGCCTCCCAAGTAGCTGGGACTACAGGCGTGTGCCACCACTCTGAGCTAATTTTGTATTTATTGTAGAGACAGGGTTTCATCACATTGCCTAGACTGGTGCGAGATTCTTATATTTTCTAATTATTCTTAAAATGGCCAATTGACTATCAAAAATATATTTGGAAATAGGTATAAGTTGAACTTTCCTTATTGGGAATTCTTGGTTGGGGGAGTTTTCTGTAGTTGAGATTACCATGTTGTTCGGTATATGAAGATGAACGGTGACGGATAAAACTAGAAGTGCAAGTTGAGGCTAGTGTGCGAAGGAACTTGAATGCCATATAATGGTGATGATAGTGATGGGGATTTAGTCTTCTCTCTGATGCAGACTAAACAAAAAAATACCGACACCCCAACTGAACTGAAGCAAAATCCAAGTATCTCAAGCCGAAATAAATTTATCTGACCACATAATCTGAGAATTCAGGCTTAGTTGGATCCAGGGACTTAAATGACATGGTCAGCACTCTTACTCGACACCTCGTCTTCTTGACTTCCTCCTTCTATGGCACGAGAGAAGAAGAAGATGGTCACTAATATTTCTACCCTCACATCTTTTCAACGGTCACCTCACAGGGGAGGAATCTTCTTTCTTCCAGCGTCCTTATCTCAGTCTCAGGGAAGGACTTTGGTCCTGATTAGTCACATGTCTACGATGGTTCGATCTGTGTGTCCGATAATGAGGCATACTCTGGCCAGGACAGTCCGCAGTGGTAACAAACACAACCTCTGGCTCCTTCATCATCCCTGCAGTTGTAACCCTGCCATGATGTCACTTTTTGCGTCACTGTACGTGAGAGGGCTGCAATGCCACCTTGAGAACCCAATATGCTGCATCCTTCCTCCAGATCTGTGTTTATTTGCACTATTCCTTTTCAAACATACAGTTCTACTGAAGTATAACATATTTACAGAAAAGTATTCAAATCATTGTTCAATAAATTTTCAAACAGTAAACACATCCATGTTATCTCTCCGAGATCAAGGAAGAGAATATTACCATTCTTCCAGAAACCACCTCATGGGCCCTCCCAGTAAGTACATATTTCTTTTTTCCCATTGGTAACCACTAAGCTGATTTCCTTTCTCTCTCTCTCTTTTTTTTTTTTTTTTTTTTTTAAAAGAGATGAGGTCTCACTGTGTTGCCCAGGATGGCCAGGAACTCCTAGGCTCAAGCAGTCCTCCCACTTCAGCCTCTCAAGTAGCTACCACTAACCTGATTTCTAACACTGTAGCTTTCTCTTTTTTGAAACAAATGAAATAAATATGAAATCATACATATATGCCTGTACTCTTTCTTTCTAGATCCTTATGCACAACATTGTTTGTGAAATTCATCTATGTTGCAATGTGTAGTAGTAGACTATTTTTATTACTATATAGTATTCTACTTTGTGATATTCCGCAAGCTATTCATCTACTGTTGAGGGACATTTGGGATATTTCTAGGTTAGACATATTATGAATAGTGCTGCTATGAATACTTTTGTATGTGTTTTGTGACACACATATGAATGTGTTTCTGTTTGGTATACACACCTGACTGGATTGCTGGGTCATGGGGCGCGCGTATGTTCAGCTTTATTCGATCCCTACAAAGAGTTTTCTTAAGTGGCTGCATCAATTAATATTCCTATCATCAGTTCATGAGTGTTTCAGTTTCTTTATATCATTGGCAAGACTTGAGATTGTTAAATGTTTGAATTTTAGCCATTCTGATGGGTGCGTAGTGGTGTCTTATTATGGCTTCAATTTGCCTTTTTCTGGTGACTGATGATGTGCCTTTTTAAATTTTTTTTGGCCACTTTTATTTGTCTTTTGCAGTGCCTATTCAAGCTTATTGCCTATTTTTAAATTAGATTTTTAATCTTTTTCTTATTGAGTTGTAGAAGTCTTCTTTTAAAAACAAATTTTTAATACAAATACTTTTGCCTGTCATATGTATTTAAAATATCTTTTCCCAGCTCTAGTGGTTTGCCTTTTACTCTCTTTTGATGAACTGGAGATCTCACTTTGAATATAATCCAATTTATCAGTCTCTTTCTTTATGGTTATTGTTTCCTGTGCCTACTTAAGAAATTGTTGCCTACCCTAAGGTTATGAAGCTACTCTGTTTTAATTTATAGAAGCTCTATTTTTTTTTTTTTTTTTTTTTTGCCTTTTAGCCTTTTATCTTTAGGTTGTAAAAATCTACCTGTGGTTGATTGTTGTTTGTGGTGTGAGAAAGCCATCCACATTTATTTTGTCTTACTTATGGATATACAATAAACCCAGCACCACTTATTGAAAAATCTCTTCATTTCTACTACTCTGAAATGTCACTTTTGTTATCAGTCACATTTGTGGTCTGTCTCTGTGTTTTCTAGTCCATTCCATTTTTCTATTTCTCTAATATAATATTGATAATGCACTGTCTTAATTACGTGAGCTTTATAGGAGGTCTTGATATTCAGTAGTGTGCACCCTCTCATGTGTTCTTATTTAAGAATAACTTCTAAAGAACAAAGCTGGAGGCATCACACTGCCTGACTTCAAACTATACTACAAAGCGACAATCACCAAAACAGCATGGTATTGGTACAAAAAACAGACACATAGACCAATGGAACAGAATAGAGATCTCAGAAATAAGACTGCACATGTACAACCATCTCATCTTCCACAAACATGACAAAAACAAGCAATGGGGAAAGGATTCCAGATTTAATAAATGGTGCTGGGAGACATGGCTAGCTATATGCAGCAAATTGAAACTGGACCTCTTCCTTACACCTTATCCAAAGATTAACTCAAGATGGATTAAAGACGTAAAGTAAAACCAAAAACTATAAAAACCCTAGAAGAAAATATAGGCAATACCATTCAGGACATAGGCACAGGCAAAGATTTCATGATGAAAACATCAAAAGCAATTGCAGCAAAAGCAAAAATTGAGAAACGGGATATAATTAAACTAAAGAGCTTCTGCACAGCAAAATAAACTGTCATCAGAGCGAACAGGCAGCCTACAGAATCGGAGAGAATTTTTGCAACCTATCTATCTGACAAAGGTCTAATATCCAGCATCTACAAGGAACTTAAATTTACGAGCAAAAAACAACCCAATTAAAAAGTTGGCAAAGGACATGAACAGACACTTCTCAAAAGAAGACATTTATGTGGCCAACAAACATGAAAAAAGATTAACATCACTGATCATTAGAGAAATGCAAATCAAAACCACAGTGAGATACCGTTTCACACCAGTCAGAATGGTGATTATTAAAAATTCAAGAAACAACATGCTGGCGAGGCTGTGGGGAGATAGAAATGCTTTTACATTGTTGGTGGGGGTGTAAATTGGGTCAACCATTGTGGAAGACAGTGTGGTGATTCCTCAAAGACCTAGAGGCAGAAATACCATTTGACACAGCAATCCCATTACGGGGTATCAACCTAAAGGAATATAAATCATTCTTTGATAAAGATACATGCATGTGTATGTTCATTGCATCACTTTTCATGATAGCAAATACATGGAATCAACCCAAATACCCATCATTAATAGACTGGATAGAGAAAATATGGTACATATACACCATAGACTACTATGCGGCCATAAAAAGGAATGAGATCATGTCCTTTGCAGGGTCGTGGATGGAGCTGAAATCGATTATCCCCAGCAAACTACCTCAGGAGCAGAAAACCAAACACTGCATGTTCTCACTCATAAGTGGGAACCAAACAATGAGAACCTGTAGACGGAGGGAGGGGAACAACACCTGAGGCCTGTTGGGGATGGGGGGATGGGGAGAGGGAGAGCATCAGGAAAAATAGCTAATACATGCTGGGCTTAATACTTAGGCGATGGGTTGATAGGTACAGCAAACCATCATGGCACACGTTTACCTATGTAACCTGCACATCCTGCACATGCACCCCAGAACTTATAATATATAATTAAAAAGAATAGCTTCATTATTTCTAACCATTTGCATTACTGTATAAATTTTAAAATCATCTTCTGATGGGCTTTTGATTGGGATTGCATTAAATCTCTAGCCTAAATTGGGAGTAAATTAATGTTTTTACAGTGTTGGCTATTTTAATCCATTAATATGGAATATCCCTTCCTTTATTTAGATCTGTCTCTCACTTCTATCAGCATTTTTGTATCCTCCTATATTGAAAAATTATTGCACATCTTTTAAAGATATATTCCTAGTGTTTGAAATTATTTGATGCTATTATAAATGATACCTTTAAAAATATATCATTTTCTGATTGTTGCTGATATACAAAAAATACAATTGAGTTTTATATATTGACCTTGTATTCATTGACTTTGCTAAATTCACTGATTAATCCTAATAGTTCTGTGTATTAGGTTGTTGCAAAAGTAATTGCATTCATAAATTATTATGAATTTCCATGTACACAGTTAAATTACGTGTAAAAGAGTTTTTACCTTTTCTTTTCTAATTATCACGACTTGTATTTGTTTTTCTTGCCTTTTGTATAGGCTAAGACCTCAAACATAATGGTGAATAGAAGTGGTGATAGTGAGCATTCTTGTCTAATTTCCAATCTCAGTGGGAAAGTCTTTCATGTTTTACTATTAAATATTATTAAATATTTCTGTAAGTGTTTTACAAATACCGTTTATCAGATCAAGCAAGCCCCCTTACATTTAAAATTGGCTAAGAGTATTTTCATGAAGAGGTGTTGAATTTGATTAAATGCCTTAAAGCCATAATTACACAGAATAGCGGGCTCACCTCTGTACTTCCTTTTTCTCTTGGATCGTGATCCCATGTGTCCTCATTGCCTTGGGAGCTCTTCTTTTTATACCGTATCTACCTTTCTAGATGTTCTTGAGGGTTGGACTGTTACAAGTTAGATCATCATTGTAGGAATTGGTACTGTAAATTCAAATTGTACTATTTTTGTCTGCCATCTACATGGTATGAGTAAAACTGTAAAACCCCCAAGAACCTATTCAATTGCTATTTCTTTGATCTATATTACTTTTGGCTGGTAAGCTTTATGAAAAGATTTTCTTTTGTTAAGAGGAAAAGTCTACCGTTGCTGCTACAAATGGAGGCATTATGGAGTCATTGAAAGGGTGCACCTTATATTACATTTAAATGCCTTGTTTTACATATAAACATACTGATTTTACCTGTTCTTTTTTAAAAAAGAAAGAAAACAATGAAATCCCAAGGAATAAAACCGACATTCTTTAAAAAAGAAAAGGCCAATAGGAGTGCTTTTCTTCTTAGGTCCCCTGGGAACATGTCATCCTCTTCATCTCTTAGTCATCCACTTCTTGTGTATAAAAATTGGCAACGCTTCTCTGTCACTCCCACTTCTTCTCTAGCAGTGATACAATCTTTCATGTGAAATAAGAGAATAATAAAATGTTATTTCTGCAGTCCCAATAGTCAGTAGTATTAGAAACTATAATCTTGGAACCCATACTTAACAAAATATAAGTCCTCTCATGTGAGAAGAGAGGGAAGACCCAAGCTCTAAATGCTGACTCGTTGCTAACCAGCAGGGTGACATTAGAAGGGAACTTGACCTTCCCGGGTCTTAGTGCCATTCTCTGAAAACCAAAGGCTTGAACTTGTTCAAGGGACAGAAAAAAATTATAATGTAAAGGGCTCAATAGTAAATATTTTGAGTTCTGTGGGCCATACAGTCCCTGTTGCAACAACTCAACTCCGCTGTTGTGGCATAAAAGTGATCATAGACAATAAGTAAACAAATGGGCATTTATTTATAAAAGCGTATTTATGGACACAAACTCAAACTTCATACATTTTCATGTGTCCTACTGTTCTTTCAACTTTTTTTCAAGCATCTAAAAATGTAAAAACAATTCTTAGCAAACAGATCATATAAAAACAGGCAACAGGCTTCGATTTGTCCCGTGGGCCCAAGTTTACCAACCTTTGAGTTGGTTAATTGTCAAGGGCTGTTCCAGAGCTCTGTGTTAGGCATTGATATGCTAGCCTTTAAAAAAATATTTTTTTGTCCTATGAACATTATTCAAAAGGGTCTATTTTTTTCTTTTAGACCAATTATGAATAAGAAAAATACAATATGTTGTTTTTACCTTTATTCCTTCATCAGTGCTTGTTCTTTCTTTTTATAGATCCAAGTTTCTGACCTGTATAATTTCCCTCTGCCTGAAGAACTTCTTTTTGCATTTCTTGCAGAGCAGGTTTGCTGGTGATAAATTTCCTCAGTTTTTGCTTGTCTGTGAAAGTCTTTATTTTTTCTCCACTTTTGAAGGATAATTGCACTAGATGTAGAATTCTAAGTGGGCGGTTTTTTTTTTTTTTTTTTTCCCTTCAACATTTTAAGTATTTCACTCCACGCTCTTGCTTGCATGGGTTCTGTAATTCTTATCCTTGTTCTTCTATAGGTAAGGATCTGGCTTCTTTTAAGATTTCCTCTTTGTCTTTGGTTTTCTGCGGTTTGAATATGATATACCTAGGTGTAGTTTTTCTTTTTGGGGGTGTTTGTCCTGATTGGTGTTTTCTGACTTTTCTGGATCTGTGGTTTATTGTATGTCATTAATTTTGGAATGTTCTCCATCATTATTCCTTCCAATATTTCTTCTCCTTTCTTTCTTCTCTTCTTGGAATTCTGATTACATTTGTGTTACAGCTTTTGATATTGTTCTAGAGTTCCTGAATATTCTGCTCTGGTTTTTTTCCTCCCTTAATTCTCTCTCTCTTTTTAGTTTGGAAATTCATGATTGACTTTCAAGCTCATGGAGTCTTTTAAAAAAATTTTTAAATTTTTAATTTTTATCGGTACATAGGTGTGTATACTTATGGGGTACATGAGATGTTTTGATACAGGTATGCAATGCATAATAACCACATCATGGAAGATGGGGTGTCCATCCCTTCAAGCGTTTCTCCTTTGTGTTACAATCCAATTACACTCTTTTAGTTATCTTAAAATGTACAATTAAGTTGTTGTTATTGACATTAGTCACCCTCTTCTGCTATCAAGTGGTAGGTCTTACTCTTCTTGGCCATTTGAGTCTGCTGATGAGCCTATAGAAAGCCTTCTTCATTTGTTACAGTGTTTTTGATTTTTAGCATTTCCTTTTCAAAGGAGTTTTTAAAAAGTGTTTCCGTCTCTGTGGTTTCATTACCATTTACTTTCTCTATTAGAATCCTTAACATTTTTCATCATAGTTATTTTATATTTCCTATCTGTTAATGACACAGATAATTCCAACATCCGTGACATATCTGAGTCTGATTCTGATGATTGCTTGTCTCTTCAGAATGTGTTTTTCTTGCCTTTCAGCATGCCTTGTAATTTTTTGTTGAAAGCCAGACATGATGTGTTGAGTCATAGGAACTGAGGTAGGTAGGCACTTAGTGTGAGGTTTTACTTAAGCTGGCTAGGAGTTGGGTTGTGTTTAGTGTTTGCTGAGCTGTAGGTGCTAGAGGCTTCAAATGCCCCACAAGGGTCCTTGTTTTTGTCTCCTCTCTTGACTTTAGGTTTCCCTAACTACTCTTCCTCAGGGACACTGCGTCTTGGAAGTCTTTTATCTGTAATCCACTGTTACACCTGAGCCCGGTTGGTGTGGTGGTAGGGTGTATGTGAGCAGTAATGTTCTATTAACCATCTAATGAAGAGCAAGGATGGAAGAACTTTCCTTTGGTAAATGGTAATGTTACAGGAAAGGGGTCCCAATCCAGACCCCAAGAGAGGGTTCTTGAATCTCACGCAAGAAATAATTTGGGGCAAGTCCGTAGAGTAAACTGAAAGCAAGTTTATTAAGAAAGTAGAGGAATTAAAGAATGGCTACTCCATAGATAGAGCAGCCCTGAGGGCTTCTGGTTGCCCATTTTTATGGCTATTTCTTGATTATATGCTAAACAAGGGGTGGATTATTCTTGACTCCCCTTTTTAGGCCACATAGGATAGCTTCCTGGCATTGCCATGGCATTTATAAACTGTCATGGCACTGGTGGGAGTGTAGCAGTGAGGACAACCAGAGATCACTCTCATCACCATCTTGGTTTTGGTGGGTTTCAGCCAGCTTCTTTACTAAAGCCTGTTTATCAGCAAGGTCTTTATGACCTGTATCTTGTGCCGACCTCCAGTCTCATCCTGTGACTTAGAATGCTTAGCTGTCTGGGAATGCAGCCCAGTAGGTCTCAGCCTCATTTTACCCAGCCCCTATTCAAGATGGAGTTGCTCTGGTTCAAATTCCTCTGACAGAAAAACTTTTCCCCATAAGAAAAAGGAAGATGGAGAACATGGTGGCTTCAATGAGGGTGTCTGAAGATGAGGGACTTGCCTTCTGCTGGCTTCCATTTCTTCCATGAATTTTGAAGTGAGCTCATCAGCTAAGACTATGTGTTAAATATGAGCTGAGAAAAGATATGACATAGCCATCTCAGAAAGGGAGAAACAAGCTTGGTAGGAAAACATTTTGGGTTTGGCAGGCAGTGTTGACTATTCATTTAATGTTTGTGGCCATGAATTTAATGCAGCTAGTCAGCCTGGTTGTGTGACTTCCTCTCCACCCCAAAGTGTTCATCTGTTTGGATGGGAGCTTGGGGTTGGTGGATAGTTGGGTTCCATCAGTGTTGGAATTTTGTAAGGATAGTGTGACACAGAAAGGGGGTGTATTAGGGTTCCCTAGAGGGACAGAACTAATTGTGTGTGTGTGTATATGTGTGTGTGTGTGTATATATATATATATATATATATTCTATTTTTATATATACAATAGTTTATGTGTAATAGTGTGTGTGTATATATACAGGAGTTTATTAACTTACATGATCACAGGGTCCCACAAGAGGCTGTCTACAAGCTTGAGGAACAAGGAGAGCCAGTCCGAGTCTCAAAACTGAGGAACTTGGAGTCCCATGTTTGAGGGCAGGAAGCATCCAGCAAGGGAGAAAGATGTAGGCTGGGAGGCTAGGCCAGTCTCACCTTTTCATGTTTCTCTGACTGCTTTATATTTGCTGGCAGCTGATTAGATTGTGCCCACCAGATTAAGGGTGGGCCTGCCTTCCCCAGCCCACTGACTTAAATGTTAATCTCCTTTGGCAACACCCTCACAGACACACCCAGGATCAATACTTTGCATCCTTCAATCTAATCAAGTTGACACTCAGTATTAACCATCACAAGGGAGATGCAGGAGTAGAGGGTACGTGCAAGGGAGTGATTATGAGTGAGTATAACGATGGATCCAGTGTGAATGGTGAAGGTGAAGTGAAGGGTAGGAATGGATACTAAAAGTGCTGTGTGTTCAATGGATTAAATGTCTAAATAAGTTTGAAGATTGTTTGCAGTGAATGCAGAGTAAGTAAGTGAGCTGAACAGAGGAAGGGTGGACAGAGTGGAGGATGCTTGTAGTGGGATTTGAGGTGATGGCAAAGTTTAGGATGTGGCCATGTGAGATGGTGACTCAGAAGGAAAAAGGTTCAGGTGAGGAAATAAGGAACTGAGAAACTGGCTTTTCTGGTAGGTCTTTGATGTTAAAGTCACTGAAAGTGGTGAAGGTGTTAGGGAAGCAGAAGAAACCCTCTGAGAGGCGGAAGCTGGAGTCTTCAGGGAATGCGAAGGCATAAGCAGGAGGGAGATGGAAAACAGCAGTGAGGATGAGCAGAAAGTGGCAGAGCCAGATGGCCTGAGTGCCACAGAGCAGGGATTTGTGTTGGAGGGAGGGAGGGAAATCATTTGAAGCAGCAGTGGAGAGCCAGGAGGCTGCCTGCCCTACTCCCTGGCCTTCAGATATATGGCATGAGGACAGAGGGCTGCAGGAGAGGAGAAGGCAAGTTTCCATTAAGGCCACAGAAGGTTAAAGTTCAGGGAGGAGATGGAAGGACATAGTGGGCATACTATTTACAGAAGTGTTCAAAGGGTGGGCTGAGTCTGTGGGGAGTCAGAGGGGTTGGGGTTTCCAGAGCAGTGTGGAGTTCAGAGCCCTGGTGAGAGGATGCCTGGGTAGACCTGGTTTTCCAGCAGAGATTGCAGTAACAGGACTCCCAGGGCCACCATGCCCTGTTACGTGGCAATCTTTCCACTTCTCCCTCCTAGCTTAATTTTTAGAAACTTTAACAGATGGAATGCAAAATTGTTATTTTTATTTTTACTTCAGAGATCAGTCCTCACCCTGTCGCCCTGGCTGGAGTGCAGTGGTGTGATCATAGCTCACTGTAGCCTCCAACTCCTGGGCTCAAGTGATCCTCCCACATCAGCCTCCCAAGTAGCTGAGACTACAGGCAATGCACCACCATGCCTGGGTAATTTTTGTATTTTTTTGTAGAGATTGGGTCTTGCTATGTTGCCCAGGCTGGTCTTGAACTCCCAGGTTTAAGCAATCCTCATGCATGCATATATATATATATATATATATATATATGCAGCTTTGGTAATTAATTAGCCTGTCAGGCAGCTGTGATAGCTTAGAGACCATTGTATTTATTTGTAAGTCTTAAGGTAGGATTGGAGTGGAGAAATCAACTTCACTGAAAACTAGCAAGTAGAATGAAGGAAACACAGATTAGTTGAGGACCTACTATGTTCCAGGCTTTGTGCCAAACATCTACTTTACGTAGGTGATTTCACAAGATGGACATGTTGGAAAAACCGTGGGCATTGGAGTCAGTCCTGGGTTTGAATTTTAGTTGCTCGGCTGACAAACTGTGTTACTTTGGGCAAGTTACCTGTGCTCTTCAGTCTTTTCTCATCCATAGAGTGGGAATAATAACATCCACCTGTTGTGGTTGCTGTGATGAGCTGTGCAAGAAATTCTAATCAGCAAGCCAGGCTGAGAACCACTGCTGCAGAGTGATTAGCATTTGTTCCATTTTATAGGTGAGGAAACTAAGGCCCAGGGGGGCTAAATATGTTGCTTATGGCCACACAGCACTTAAGTGACATAGCCAGGACTGAAAGCCAGTTTTTTTGACCCCAGAACCACGTTGTATCCATTTCATTGAGTTTTTGCCTTAATACATGGGAAGCTAAAGGAGACCCCCATTAGCATGCCTGCCCAAACATCAGGCAGCATGGGATGGGGGAAAGGCAGGCTCCATGGAATCTAGGCCAGCGGTTTCCAAACCTGGCTGTACTTACAAATCATCTGGAAAATGGTTAATCTGTAAATCTCCAGGGACCACCCTAGGCCTACTGGATCAGAACTTCTGGAGCATGGGAACCAGGAGTATGTATATGTAGAATATCTCCCAGGTTATTCTGAGACTGCTAGCCTAGTTCCGGTCCTCGGGCAAGTTTTTGGGAACCACTGAATTCTAATCGATGTCCTAAAATGATCAAGTGATTATATCCCAGTAAAATACTGGGTGCCTTCCAGTGCCACCAAAATTGGCCTTTAGGGGTTGAGTGCTATTGCCGTACTTTAAGATCTTGGTGTATTACCTGAAACGGACACTCTGTCCGTCATTGAGCATTTGAACTTCGAATATATAGGAAATGTCAAGTTGGCATACTCTGCTATAACAGAAAGAGTGATTTGTTATTTAGAGCTGTTGTTCTTCCTTCTCTCCCCTTGGGATTCCTGCCCACTCAGTCAGATTAGAGCTATATAAACAAGCTCGTACTACTGAGCTAGCACACATCTTGTAAATTTTTTTTCCTGAAGTGCTTAACATTGCTGATGTCAGAAAAAAAAATTCATTGGGTTTCAATGGGCTGAGGCAAACAATGAGAATTTGATATAATATGGAGGAGAGGAAATAACTTCAACAGAAATTCTTATTTGACAGCATAAATATTCAAACTGTATTACAGTCAGGGTTTGATTACTTCTTCTACATGACATTTCCCTGAATAGGGTTTTGAGGGCTGGGCACTAAGAGTGGCAGGCATGATGTTTAAAGTGTTTAGTTGCAAGCCATGGTAATTTCAGTGACATTGTAGGGTAATTGTAGTCGCTTCTCCTCTTAGCTCTGTGTCAGGATCACCTGAGGAGGTCGTTGGACCGCTAAAGGCTTCATCTCTGATGCACGAGTCAGAACATCTGAGGGTGGGGGGGGTTGGGGGTGGGATTCTCCATCGAATCTGATGCCAGTGACCTGGGAATTTCACTTGGCCAAACACTGGCTTAGAACAAGGTCACTGGTCAGTTTCGACATTCATTCTGTGCTGGGGCATTTCCATGACTTACTCTCTTCCCTCTTGAAAAGCAACCCTGTGTGATGGAGGGGTCTCATCTTCCAGGCAAGGAGCTGGAAATTTAGGGTGGGAGAGCTCATTGTCAAAGGCCACATAGTAGCCTTAGTGAGGCTAGAGGTCAGATGTGATTCCCAGTCTGACTTCAAAGCCCTTCCTTTTCCTATACCATAGAGGCCCTTCCTTCCTGCTCTGCTCAACATTGTTAGCTGCTGAACCCTAGGCTTTGCTTGTTCCAGAGGGGCTGGCATTATAAAGTAAACAGCAGGCATCTATTGTAACTGCAAGTTACAGATGCAATGTAAGTTTGGAGTAGACTGCAGGCACAATCCTGAGTTTCAAGGATTCACGAATCTGTTTGTGTCACAGGTGCTCAATTGTCCTATTATGCATAGAGCATCCCCCTCACTATATTTTCTTCCCTCACCACATATTCCTTCTTACCTAAATTGCTTGTGAATTCCAGAAGTGGATTGCTGAGTCCAGGCTGGTTCATATCAATAAGCCTTGGGGAAAATCTTTATGTGTGATGCTATACATGGGTCTTTGTTGATCAAGAGCCTTCTTTATTGGCCACTTTTAATGGATTGTTATCCAGATGAATCTTCTGGAAGGAGGACACTGCATCCTGGTGGAATTTTGTCAGTTCCATCATTCATTCAAACATATTTAAGTACTTTCTATGTGCCAGGTTCTGCTCTAGGTGCCAGGGAGAGAGGGGTGAACCCCAACAATAAAGTCTCTGCCTATGAAGAACTGACTTTCTAGAGAGGAAGTCCCTGATAGACAAGTAAACAAAGTCCCGCAAATTCAGATAGTTGCGAATCCCTGTTATCTCACTCTCCACGCTTGGCTGTCTCCCACTTAATCTTTCTGGGATCAGATTATCTTTGTGGCTTTTTTCTCTTGACTGTCTAGCACAGAGCTGAGCCGCTTCTGGGGCTTCAGGTTTCTGTGCCTGTGTGTGTGCATAGCCTTGGCTGGAATGGCAAACTTTGCCTCTCCCAGGCTTCTGCTCATCTGTCACCTCCTCCTACTCTGTGCCATCATAATTGAGCAACCACATATTACAGTGTCCTTTCTGTGAACACATCTGTTATTCCTACCGGTCTCTGAACATTTTAAGGAGAGGATCTGTGTCTGACTTCTCTATATCCCCAGGGCCTAGCATGGAACCTTACAAAAGTAGATGCTCAGTGTATTTGCTCAAAGAATAAATGTTGAGTTCCAAAGAACCTAAGGGTGGGTGGTGTGGTGTAGGAATTCCGTCATGGGGAGGGATGCTGAGTCAGACGGGATGCTCCACCGCAGTGGTTTTGTGATTTATTCTTTGAGACATTGAGCGCTGTCATGAATAGAGGAGATGGGCTGGGATATAGGCAGTAATGACAGAGACAGGTGGCATGGAACATTCTGCTGAGAGCCTTTGAAGGAAAGTTAGAAACGTGAGGTTCTGAGGGTCTAGCTCAGAGCTGGAAGGAACTCTAAGGATGCTGGATTTTATAGCCAATGCTCGACTGAGGTCCAGGGAAGCTGAGTGTCCTGGTTCTGATAGCTGGTTAGTTGCAAAGGAGCTAGGGGTGGGGCGATACCAGGACTCCTAGTTCAGAGGGCTTTCCACTATGCTGGGGCTATGGTGTGTGACAGGTAAGGGATTAAAGGCACAGAGAGGAGAAGGAACTTGCCTAAGATCACATAGCTAGGAAGTAGTGGAGCCCGGATTCAGACATGGATCTGTCTGATGAGAGGCATCTTGTAACTGTCAAGCTGTATTGTCTCTTCTTGGAGATTGTGAAATGCAAGGTCCTAGCCCATTTTCAGTTTTCCTCTTGGGTTAGCTGTGAGTCCATATAGGAAAATAATATTAACATGCTTTCTTTCTTTTGATACGCAGTTACGTGTTTACAGAAAAATGTTCAAATTCTTCAAATGTTAATATAGAAGCCCCTGGGTTGTTTACAATGTGTATGTGTATGTATATATAAGTACAATGGAAAACATTCTGTTTTTCTCTACCACTAAATCTAAACACTCCATTTCTATTGTACTCCATTTAAAAGAAGTATTTTACATCATACTATAATGAATGAAAACCTAGTCCTTTAATTTCACAAGCCCCAGCTTTAATAGTCAATGAATTTAATTAGAAAATCTTTACCTATGTAGGTTTCACATCCAGTTCTCTCTAACATCTGCTGACATACGGAGTAGAAAGTATATTATTATTTTAGAAATGATTCTTTCTAGACACAGGAAAGCTAAATAGCTTGTCTGAGTTTCAAAACGAGTTAATAGAGGAACCCAAAATAGAAGCATTTCTACTGAATACAAGGCTTACTAAAATTCTTCACACAGAGACTATCTGCATTCACTCAGTAGTTTCAAGTCTAGACTCTGGAACATCAGCCTGTTTTAACACACACAAATGCTTCTGTTGGTGGGAGGGGGTGGCTGGGCAGAGGGAGGCCTGACACGTTTGTTTCTAGGTCATTTCTAACCTTGCTATTATAATACAGTTTTCTAGGTAGAAGAGAATGTGCTCATTAAAGTGAAAGTGTTCATTTTAAAATAAAGCAACAGAAACTTAAAACGCCTCTATTACATAGATACATGAGTATATATAAATGAACTCAATTTTTGTTTTCATGCTCTGTTGTATTCTGTATTAAGGCAAAGGAGTAGGCAACTAAGTAGTTGTTTAAAAATAAAACCGTGTGTTGTTCATTTAATTTTAAAAGCCATTGATTAGAATGATAATCAGTGTTTCCATGTAGTACTATATTCATAGAAATCCTGATATTACAGTGTATAGAGATAATATTATAGAATGATGCTCTTTACCTCTTTATGTAATCTAATTTTAAAAAACGTTGTAATTTATAAATAGTGAAGAAAGCAGGTAGTGTTATTCAGATGGGATATTTTCGGCAATTAAACTCTTAGCATAAATTACAAATTCCTCTCTTTCCCATTTTCCACCCAAATTTGTTTTTATGGAATGACCTTTGGTAGCAACTTGTTTTTATAATAATATGTTTCCTGAATTTTTATTTTGAATTGAAATGGCCTTTTCTGTCACATATGGTATTTATAAGAGTTTCTTTGATGAAAAGCCTCTGAATTTTGTGCAAATAACCCAGGCAGCCTTTTAGTTTAGGGATAACATTTGTATAGGACTTTTATGGCTTTATACTCTGCTCTCATGCTCAGCTTATTTGACCCTTACCTGCGGGGAACTTGGTGGAATTCACATTTTAACTGCTGAGGACAATGTAGGGGAAGGCGCCTTGGCATGACTCGGAGCATATAGCAGGTGTTCGATATGTTTGTTTTAAAGGGAAATTAAGAAAAGAAACCCAACAGATTCTTGTACTTGCTCAAGGTCACACAATAAATACAGTGTCATACCAAGGATTGAACTTCCTTCTTCACTCAAAAATTCCATATACTTGTTCTTATCTCACACTGTTATCTTTTCACGCTTTTCAAAAAGGCCACATTAAATATATTTATTTTTCTTAATTGAGGTGAAATTCACATAACATAAAATTAGCCATCTTAAAGTGTATAATTCAGTGGCATTTCACGCTTTCACAGTGTTCTACAGCCATCACCTCTATCAAGGCCCCTGAAGGAGACCCTGTATCCATTAAGTAGTCACCCATTCCATCCTCCCTGCAGCTACCAATCTGTTTCTTGTCTCTGCGGATTTACCTATTCTGGATATTTCACAGCAATATGTGACGTTTTGTGTCTGGCTTTTTATACTTAGCGTGTTTTCACTTAGCATGTTTTCAAGGTTCATCCACGTTGTAGCGTGTGTCAGTACTTTATTCCTTTTTATTGCTCAATGATAGCCCATTGTATGGATATACACGTTTTATTTTTCCATTCATCCACTGATGGACATTTGGGTTGTTTCCACCTTTTAACTATTGTGAATAGTGCTGCTATGAACATTTATGTACAAGTATTTGATATTTGTTTTCAGTTATTTTGTGTATGTACTTAGAAGTGGAATTGCTAGATCATATGGTAATTCTGTGTTCAACTTTTTTGAGGAACAACTAAGCTGTTTTCAACAGTGGCTGTATCATTTTACATTGCTACCAGCAATGTTTGAGGATTCTGATTTCCCTATATCCTTGCCAAGACTTACTTCAGGCTTTTTTTTTTTTTTTTTTAAATTATAATAATCTTAATGGGTATGAAGTGGTATCTCCTTGTGGTCTGGATTTTGATTTCCCTAATAAAATATTCATATTTTAATGCATAGAATTAATCGGAAAATGAGCTTTGGCAAGGTGAACTCAACAGCAAAATGATTGGCTTCATTTGTCTTCAGGAGATATTTAAGACTACCGCGGCTGGGTGTGGTGGCTCAAGCCTGTAATCCCAGCAGTTTGGGAGGCCAAGGCTGGTGCATCACCTGACGTCAGGAGTTTGTGACCAGCCTGACCAACATGGAGAAACCCCGTCTCTACTAAAAATACAAAAATAGCTGGACGTGGTGGTGCATGCCTCTAATCCCAGCTACTCGGGAGGCTGAGGCAGAAGAATCGCTTGAACCCGGGAGGCGGAGGTTTCAGAGAGCTGAGATCGCATCATTACACTCTAGCCTGGGCAACAAGAGCAAAGCTCTGTCTCAAAAAAAAAAAAAAAAAAGACTGTCGTATATTCACTCCTGGGGCGTGCGATTCTGAGCTGAAAATCAATAACATGTTGTTTGGGGATTAGAAGAATATTTGTGGATAGTAAGACTACAATCATCCTCTAACTTTAAAAAAGTATATCATGTAATATCATGTTTTGTGTTCATGGCGTCTGCCAAAAGTTACTTAATTCTTTGCATTTCAAAGCCCTCTTTATATAATTCCTTTGTGGCTTAATGGTTTATTCATTTATTTTTGCAGTGTGAGTGAAGACACTCAGGATGGCTCAAGGATCCGGGGATCAAAGAGCAGTGGGGATTGCTGACCCAGAGGAGAGTTCTCCAAACATGATCGTCTACTGCAAAGTAAGGCATCTGGTCAAGTTCCGTGCATGCTTTCCGTGTGGACTGTTGTGTTCTGTGTAGGGCTGATAAAAAGACAAGTGTTTTCTGCCTAAACTGCCTTACTGATAAAGGCATATTTTCTTCTCACATCCTCTGGTTCTCTAGTTCTAAAATTCAAGGAAGTTCATACTTGAGCACTTGGTATTTAACACTTGAAAAATATTATGCCATTTAGTTTTCTTTAAACCCAAAGGTTGCCTAAGCAATGCAGATGGGAAGACACATTCTCCTTCAGTGGAGAGGCCTTAGTGTAAGATGTATGAACTGAAAGTTCTTCAAACTCGTAGTACGTACAAAATCTGGGCTGAATGCTGTGGGAGATACAGAGGTATATTTGTATGAGATGCTTACAGTGGGTAGGAGACATAAGATGTACACAAATAACTGTTATAGAGTCTAAATGTTAATTTCCAAAATAGATGTGCAAGTAGAGTGTTATATAATTTCAGAGGAGGAGGCCAGTTCTCCCAGCCTCAGAGGTGAGAATGGGCTTGTGGAAGAGTGGTCTTTGAACTCAGCTTTAAAATACGTGCAGGATTGCTTTATGTGGAAAGCAGAGAGGAAGAACATACTAGGTGATAAGATGTTTCAGCAAGGGCACAGAGCTAAGGAAAGTAACAGCAACTGGAACTGGTTAGCTTGGGCATAGGATGCATTACAAGGAGTAAATGCAGACAGGATTTTGGGAAGAGAGGCTGGCTGGAGCCAGATGTTAGTGTTGAATTAGACAATTTAATCATGAAAAACTTTTGTGCCAAGAGTTGCAAGATTGAGATCTCTTTGGGATTATGACTCTTGCCCCAGTGTGCTGAATGGATTGTTATCAAGATAGAGCGGAGGCTCTAGGAGAGAGATTTCTGTGTCTGTGTGAAAGGTAAGCAGGGAAAGCAGAGACACTAATCCAGCCTGTGAAATCACCTTCAGAATTGAGAGAAGCTGATAAGAGGAATTAAAGTCTGGATTAAAAATGACTTGGAAACTGAAGGAATATGGGTGGCAAGTAGAGGGTCAAAGATGACTGGGTTTTTGACCTTGGGTGAATGAAAATCATTGGTGCTATTAATTCAAATTGGGATATTTGGAAAAAGAATACATTTTAAAGGAAGAAAATGGCATGTACGTTTATTTTAGTACATGCTGAATTTGACATAGTTGCTTCTTATTGTACACCTTTTTAGTTTGCATGTTTGTGAAAATTTAACTCTTGTGTGTTAATAAGGAAATAAGTTAATGTTCATTTCACTAACTACTTGAGTTTCTACTCAGTTCTGTGTATTCTGAGAGGCTCTGTGTATTACTTATATGGGCAATGTGGAACTAGATATTCCTGGATGATCAATATGGTGAATTTTTCTCTTTTCCTTGTAAAAATAGAGTTCTCAAATTATTCTTGCTTTGAGTGTAAAATTCTGTAATTCTTTGCTTTGCAAGAGAATGTCTAGATAACCCATCTCTAAGAATGATGCTTATTAAATTGTGGTAAAGAAAAAAATAGGTTAAGGGGACTGAGTAATTAGTGAAACATACAGAATAATAGACATTGAGTCATTGTTACTTTCTTAACCCACCCCCAAACTGGGAGACCCTGTGCCAGGCTGGTAGGAACATGGGCTTTGGAGTGAGACTTAGGTTAAAATTCCAACTTTACCACTCAATAGCAGTGTGACTGTAAGTTAGTTCTTTAACTTCCATGAGCCACAATTTTTTCATCTGTAAAAAGAAAAAAAAATGTGAGAGGAAGGTAATTGTGAAGATCACTTTAGATACATTGAATGAGGCATCTTATATCCTACTTAGACCACAATGTGGTCCATAATGAATATCTCTTTTTCTTTTCATGTTTAGGTCTTGTAGAGTCAGTGACACTTGGAGAGAAAATAAATGATAAGATCTATAAATGTTGGTGCTGTTAATAAGTTGTCTAGAGCAAATTTATACAGTGAGTTTTTTTAAGACACAGGAAAACAATAAAATATTTTTATATTCTTCAGAGGATTGCAAATTCATGGATTATTAAAGAATAAGAAATTCAAAGGTCATGTGACCCAACCACCTTTCTACTAGAATGTTTGTATTATGTTTACAGGAAAAAAAAACTTCCTGCAGGTTTATGAGGACTTGGTTTTTACTTTTTGATGGTAGTAAGGTTAATTTTTCTGGTTTAATTTAGTAACTAACATGTCAATTGCTGTAGTTCTTTAGAGAAATGACAACTAGTAATGAAAATATATCTTACTTTCGTGTGACAAACTTGTGTAGAGAGTGTATATATATATATATATATATATATGTTCATGTTTATTTGCTATATTAATTACCATAAAAGGAACATCGAATTGGTTCAGTCTATTAGAAAGAAGACACACTTATTGCACAGTGTGAGCTCAGGCCCTGACACCATTTTAAACCTAGTTAACCTGACTGACTTAAACCATGGTTGTACTTGAACTATGGGATTTTCATATAGTTTTCTACTCCTGCTGCTGTAGACTGCCCTTTGGCTACAACCAAGAACTTACCTGCTGTAGGACATTATCCTCAAGGTGTCATCGGTAAAGCTTGGATTGTGAAGCCAATGACAATTCAAAGCATTTTCTTTGGAAGTCCTTTTGTGTAATCATTTATTCAAAGTCATAGCCATAAACCCAAACCTTTCCTTGGATACCCACGACTAAAATTTACATTTAAAAAGTTGTGCTTTCATTTTTATTTTCTTTCTCTTGTTTGTTGTTGTTATTTTTTTTCTCTTGTTGTCAGACACTTTCAGTGTGAAATTTTTGCTTGGACTGCATTGTGTTGATTCAGATGCTGACATTTAAAAAGCCAAATCTGGAGAAATGAAACTTTTGGGTAAACTTTCGAGTAATAAGTGGATGATTATGTCCATAATGTTGTTGTGACTTTTAAATGACATTTAGGTTGGTAACCTCCTGACATATGAGTAACGATGGGTGGGTTTTTAAAGCCCACACTTTTCAGAACACTCTTCATTTCCTTTTCATGTTTTCATGTCATTAACTGTGAGAAGTTGTACTTTCCCAAGGCATGACTTATTTATTGACTTGAACAGACTTTCTAATTTAGTTTTTCATCCTTCATATTCACAGTTTGGATTGGAGGTGTGTATGAAAAATGTATTGGTCACATTAAAGATCTATTTAAAAGAAAACCTTTATTATTCATGAAGACACCCAGACCTGTTAA
Source organism: Hylobates moloch (assembly GCF_009828535.3). Classification (NCBI taxonomy): domain Eukaryota; kingdom Metazoa; phylum Chordata; class Mammalia; order Primates; family Hylobatidae; genus Hylobates; species Hylobates moloch. Next base: position 33,398,577 of record NW_026652291.1, on the reverse strand, counting down.
CCTTTTTTATATTCCTGTATCCTTAGGATCCTGAGTTACTGAATTGCCCAGTGTAATGATGATATTTGAACCTAGCTATACATCACACCATTTAGGGTGCTTTATAAAAATGTTCATCCTCAAAGGACCCCCTCCACAAGGTATTTCTACTTAATAGGTCTGAGCTGGGTCCTAGGAATCTGAGTTTCAAGATGTTGTCAGGAAAATTTGATGCCCAACTAAGTATGAAAAGCACTTGCTTAGTCTTTTACAATATCCAGACATAGCATGTGTTGCAAAGTAATGAGAGAGTTGGTGTTTTGAATTAGATTTTTGATTTCATAATTATTTGTAGATCCCTCAAAACGTAGAAGAACCAAGCTCTTATCATAGGGATTTTAGTAGCTTTTCCTTAGATATTTTCTAGTCTTATTTTATAGATGAAAGAACTAAAAGTATAGAGAGGGTGAGTAACTTGATTAAGGCTCCTCAGCACTTTCCCATGGAAGCCATAATGGTGTCCAGGGAGCCTGGCCACTCCAATCAGTTGCCTTTCTAGCACCCTATGCGACTACCATGTTATCAACCACAGACTACTGTTACCACATTGTTGGAGCTGAGTAGCCATGGGGCATATTAAATTAATGAAAATAATATGTGGCAGATCTTTGGCTTTCATGTTTATTCTGGGAGAGTTGACTTGGATTAATGTCTCACTTTTTTTTATTGATTTTTTAAAAATACTTTAAGCTCTAGGGTACATGTGCACAACGTGCAGGTTTGTTACATATGTATACACGTGCCATGTTGGTGTGCTGCACCCATTAACTTGTCATTTACATTAGGTATATCTCCTAATGCTTTCCCTCCCCACTCCCGCCACCCCACAACAGGCCCCGGTGTGTGATGTTCCCCTTCCTGTGTCCAAGTGTTCTCATTGTTCAATTCCCGCCTATGAGTGAGAACATGCAGTGTTTGGTTTTTTGTACTTGCAATAGTTTGCTGAGAATGATGGTTTCCAGCTTCATCCATGTCCCTACAAAGGACATGAACTCATCCTTTTTATAGCTGCATAGTATTCCATGGCGTATATGTGCCACATTTTCTTAATCCAGTCTATCATTGATGGAATGTCTCACATTTTTAATGCTAAAGTTTCATTCTACTCATTGGTGCTTTTGCTTCTTGGGTAAAGATTTTCTAAAATGTTTACCCTCTTTTATAGGTAAGATTGCTTTCGAGTAAGAGTAGGTTGCTTTCTGATTTTGTTTGGATCTTTGCTGTTAACAATGCCTCTTGACAGAGGTCTCCTAACTAGACTGGTAATTTGATTTGTTTGGGTCAGGAGGCGTGGAGGACATCACACTCTGGATGTCTTCTATATCCAGAAGGATGGAGGCATGGCAGATGTCACACTCTGGATGTCTTCTACATCCAAAAGCTAGAGGCTCTGCCTGTCTGGTCCCAGCTTTGTATGGAGAACTTCATTTTCCTGATTCTACTTCTTGTTTTGTTTTCTACCTTCTTCATTCTTTTCCTCCTTCCTTTTCAATTATGAGATACTTCTAACACAAAAAGAATATATTCAGTGTCCATGTAAAGTAGAAAGAAGAATTAAAAAATGAGTTATATGCATTCGCCATTAGCTTAATAAATAAAATATAATACTTTGGCCTCATTTCCCCTTCTGTAAAGGGAGGAAATTGGTCTAAAAATGTGCAAACACCTTTCTGCAATGATTTCAAAGTTCCATTCTATAACTTTTTGATCTTTCATAAATTAGTACACTTCCCTGATATCAAAACAATGTTGTGAGATTATATGCATGTTTAAAGGTCTTTTGAGCTTTTGAAGAAATATTTTAGATAGTTCTAGATAATCTAAATTGGATTGAGATAAAGCCCAATTAAGTCAGACATTAGAAGAAAAAGCTTTAATTGTAATTATTTAATATTCAACAGTGAAAGTTAGATGACATTTTCTTGGTGGCAACCTGTTTCTTTGGCTTGCTAGTAACATTTAAGACATTTATAAAATTATCATTTTGTAGTACTAATTATATGTTATATACATAACAGAAGTGGTGTTTAAGTAGCAACACTGTACATTGCCAGTAGTATATAGTGTCATAGATGAAATAGGAGTTTTAGAGGAAGACGAAAAAAGCCAATGTTCTTGTATACCAACAGGTTAGTTACATAGACGCGTCATTGATGGCTTCCTTCACCCATTCGTTTCTAGTCACTGACTCCTTTTCTGCTGGAATTTGAGTCTAGTCTTTACGTTGCTCTGATACCCCAAGGTCACTCTCCCTAATGATTTAGGGCCCTTGAAGTCCTGGGCAGTAGTTGGTCTAGGCATACATCCAGAAAGTAAATGTCACACTATTTTAGTTACATTGGCTGTGGTATGCAGCAAGAAGGGAAAGATCTAGCCTGGAAGAATCTGATGCTATGGAGGAAGCTAGGGATAGAGTGTGGTTTGGAATTCATAGAGGGCAGTGGTAGAAGCCAGCACAATTGAGAGTCTGGGGACCTGCAGGTCCTGGTGACTAAGGCATGATGAGGATTAGAAACTGTGGAATCAGGAAATACGTACTGAGTGTCATTTGTGTGCCAGACACTATTAGATGCTAGGAATGCAAGATGAGAACGGAGCCCTGAATGAGCCCACAGGCCAGCTTGGGGATAGGTGGGGAACTAGACAATTACAGTGTGGGTAGAAGCAACTGAGGGTTGTGGGAGGAGGTAGAGGGGTCATGTAGTCCATCCCAGGAGAGGGGATGATGATGTAGAAGACATCCAGAGGATTTGGCACCTGCTTCAATTCTTGAAAGATGACTAGGAATTAACCAGGTGAAGAAGGAGAGAGGAGGTGTAGGAGGCAGGACTACTGCCCGTAAAAGAGCAGATTTGTGATGTCGTATACCGAATTCAGGAGACTTTAAGTGGTTGATATGAAGCTAGGTTTCTGTGATGAAAGGTTGAGGAATAAAGCTAGATAGATAGATTAGGGCCAGATCACAAAAGACCTTACATATCATGCCAAGGAGTTTAGACACTGTCAAAGAATCTTCCCTTTGGGCCTTCACACCCATGTTCAACTCCTTTGCATGCTGCTCTCTGCCCCAGAGGCTGAGCTGTGAGGACTACATTTACAGGGCTCCTGTGACCTCTGGGTTTCAGTTGGGTTTGGTTAGTAAAGGTCTGGAAAGAGATGGGAGGGAAGAAGAGCAATGTCAGAGAATTTCTTCTCCTGGGTGTCACTCTGCAAAACCTTGCACTGGCCATATCCCTCTACTGAAGTTTGTTGATTCTCTCAAGGCAGACTACTTTCCTCTTCTGGGTCCAGACATCCGTTTTGTCTACTCATCCTTTTGGGCCTTTGCAGACTGCTTTCCTCTTCTGGGTGCGGACATCCTTTTCATCTACTCATCCTTTTGGGCCTTGGGGTGGTTCCAGTTTGTATTTGTTATCTGTTGCTGTGTAACGAATTGTCTCAAAACTCAATGGCTTAAAAACATTTATTATGTCACAATTTCTGTGGGTTAGTAATCCAAGTGCAGATTCTGTGAGTTCTCCAGCACAGTGTCTTTTAAAAGGCTGTAATCAAGAAGTTGACTGGGATTATGGTTTCATCTGAAGTCTCAGCTGAGGAAAAGTCTACTCCCAAACTTACTTATGTGACTGTTGGCTGGATTCAGTTCCTTAAGGGCTGTTGGAATGGTGGACTCGGTTCTTTGTTGGCTGTATGCCAGAGGCCAGTCTTAGTTATTTATGACACGTGTCTCTCCATAGTGCAGCTCATAACATGGTAGTTTTTTAATCAGAGTGACAACAGGCAGAGAAGGAAGGTGGGTGGTAGGAGTCTTAGTGTTTTATAACCTAATTTTGGACATTTTTTCTTTTTTTATTATACTTTAAGTTCTAGGGTACATGTGCACAATGTGCAGGTTGGTTACATAGGTATATATGTGCTATGTTGTTTTGCTGTACCCATCAACTTGTCATTTACATTAGGTATTTCTCCTAATGCTATCCCTCCCCCAGCCCAATTTTGGACATATTGTCCCATCCGTTTTGATAGCAGGAAGTCACTAGGTCCACCTCTCACCAAAGGTGAGGGATTTACACAAGGATGTGAATACCAAGATCCAGAATTCAGAAGATCTTTGTGGGCCATTTTGGAAGCCATCTGCCACACAGCTCTACTTCTACTAGCCAGGGGTTTCTGAGTGTTTTTTTATACTTTCCCTGTACCCTAGAACTCCTTTAAACTTGGTCCTTTTGGAAATACATTTTCCTCAAATTGTCCTTTGTATGTCATCTGTTTACCAATAAGACCCTAACGAATGCAGGTATTATCCCACAAGCAAAGGGAAGCGATTGAGACTCTGCGTTTCTTGATAAGGGAATTCTTCATGAAAGGATTTGAAGCAGGGGAGTCATTTGTTCAAAGTGGAGAATGGAATCTGAAATGGGGAAGTCAATGTGGAGAAGATTCAGTGTGGAGGTCAATGGGTGATCGATGTGGAGGGGTTCGGTGTGGAGGGAGAGTGTTGGAGAAGTGGTAGGATTGGAGGTAGGACAATTTAGAGATTGTACAGGAATCCAGGTGAGGAAAAATGATGTCCAAATCAGTGGCAGTGGTAATACAGATGGGAGGATGTGTTTGAGAGATGTTTAGGAGGTTCAAGCAACAGGATTTGGTGACTGAGAAGATGCAGCGAGAATTTGAGAATAATGAGGAGGAATGAGGGGTCTTTTCCTTCGGCTGTATCTGTGAGTTCTCAGCAAGTCTTCTGGGATAAACTTTTGAAGCAAATACCTGTAGAAACGGATTGCCTGCCCCTCTCTTCCCTGTATGTAGATAAATTGAGAGAGCCCAAGAGAGAGTCTGTAAATGGACCAGGATATCTGGGTATTTGTTCTGGCTGCCCTACTCGCTCACGTATGGCCATGCGTAAGTTGTTCCTACTTTTTGTTAAGTCTAGTTCTTTTAATTGTGAAGTGAGAGGTTAGCTATGCTGGGTGATCTCTAAAGCGTTTTTTTAGATCTAACATTCTAGGTCTTTTGTAATCTAACATAGAGAAACCCACACTTTATTATTTGTATTACTTCATAGCCTCCTTCACTTTAATTTTCTTTAAAAAGTGGACTGAGCCAAAACTTTAAAAACAGGTAAGTCAGAGTGTTTAAAACAAATGGCTTTTGGTCTTGGTCTTCAGCACTTAGGGCTTGTTTTTTTTTTTTTTCCCCTCTTTTTTTTTTTTTTTAAACATTAAATAAAATTCCTGGCCAGATGCAGTGGCTCATGCCTGTAACCCCAGCACTTCGGAAGGCCAAGGCAGGCGGATCACCTGAGACTAGGAGTCTGAGATCAGCTTGGCCAACATGGCAAAACCCTGTCTCTACTAAAAATGCAAAAATCGGCCAGGCATGGTGGCACGTGCCTGTAATCCCAGCTACTTGGGAGGCTGAGGCAGGAGAATCACTCGAGCCTGGGAGGCGGAAGCTACAGTGAGCAGAGATGGTGCCACTGTACTCCAGCCTGGCTGACAGAGTGAGACTCTGTCTCAAGGACTAACTTCAGAAAGTGTTCAGGGTAACTAATTTAATTGTTCAGTCTACATTTTAAGATTCCTTTCATTAAATTTTTTGAAGCTTTTTTTATTGCCTTAGGAAAAAACTGTTCTGTTTTCCTTTTCCCCCAGGATTAGACTTGCTGGAAGAAAAGCTCCCCCATCACATTATCTTGGTTGGCAGGAGACAGACGTGCAGGCAAGTCCCAGACCAGTGGTATCAGTGTCCACAGATGAAAGGGATGGTATTTTTAGTGTGGGGAATAGCTCAGTGTGGTTTAATATGATGCATTTCAATGAGTATAACTTTCCAATTTGAAAAGCCTTTGGTGTGTTTAAGTCTTCATTTCATCTTTCCAATTTCCCCCCCTCATTTCATTTCAAGGAGTCTAAGATTTTTCATTTTGGCAGGCAGTTTATCACTCTTGTTATTGACACTCCTTTGCAGTATTCTCATGCTATGGAGAACCTGAATGGCTGTAAATTCCCTATTGGCAGGATTGTGAAGAAAAAAAATAAAAGTGAATAGATATCTGTGAAAGAAAAATAAATACATTTTAAAATTATTGGAGGATAGAAGGATTACTTTGAAAAGTTCTGTTAGTTTGCCAGTACAGATCAAAACAGAAAATGGACACATTTTTTTGATCAACATTCTCTATTCTAAAAACTTATTTCAATCAGGGAAAGAATATGCAAAGACATATATATAGATATAGACATACACCCACTCCAAAAGAATAGTGATATCTTTCTGGTAAATAATATCCAAAGTTTGGAAAGAAATCAAATATCCATTGAAGGGAAACTAATTTTAGGGCGACAGGATTCACATTTGGAATGATCTCATAGTTAGTTTACTGGATTTCTGTTCTCGTCAACCTAATAATTGTCTTGAAAGGGAGATGGCTACTGACATTCTGGGATATGGTTAGGGAGAATATTCTTTATTTTTAAAACCCTACAAGATTTTTTCATTTTTTAAAATAAAATGTTTTGTCTTATTTGTTAAATATGATGGTTATGTAGGTTTACTCAAAAGTGATTTTTTCCATTGCTCTTTATTATTTTCTGCATCTCTGTGCTTACATCGGAAATAATTTTTAGTATTTTCTTTAGTGCAGGTCTGCTGAAGATAAATTCTCTCAGTTTTTGTTTGTCTAAAATATCTTTGGGCCAGGCACGTTGGCTTACGCCTGTAATCCCAGCACTTGGGAGGACGAGGCAGGAAGATCACTTGGCCCATGAGTTTGAGGCCAGTCTGGGCAACACAGGGAGACAACGTCTCTACAAAAAGAAAGAAAGAAAAAAAAAAATTAGCTGTGCATGTTAGTGCATGCCTGTAGTCCCAGCTACTCAGGAGGTGGAGGTGGGAGAATCACTTGAGTCTGGGAGGGTCAAGGCTGCAATGGGCCATGATTGTGCCACCGCACTCTAGCCTGAGCAACAGAGTGAGGCACGGTTTCAAAGAAAAAAAGAAAGTCTTTGTTTCATCTTCATTTTGTGAAGGGTATTTTTTCTAGGTTTAGAATTCTAGATTGTCAGCTATTTTATTTATCATAACTGTCATTGTCTTTTGGCTTTCATTGTTTCTTTTGGGCAGTTAGCTGTAAGTTTTATTATTCCTCCTTCGAATGTAATCTGTTTTTTCCTTTGGCTGCTTTTAAGATTTATTTCACTTTGGTTTTAGCAGTTTTATTATGAGGTGTGATTTTCTTTTTAATTTATTCTCCTTAGAGCTTATAAAACTTCTTTTTATTTGATTGGTGCTTGGGGATTCTTTTTTTGATGGAGTCTTGCTCTGTCGCCCAGGCTGGAGTGCAGTGGCATGATCTCGGCTCACTGCAACCGCCGCCTCCTGGGTTCAAGTGATTCTCCTGCCCCAACCTCCCGAGTAGCTGGGACTACAGGTGCGTGCCACCACGCCCAGCTAATTTTTGTATTTTTAGTACAGTCAGGGTTTCACCATGTTGGCCAGGATGGTCTCGATCTCTTGACCTCGTGATCCTCCCACCTTGGCCTCCCAAAGTGCTGGGATTACAGGTTTGAGCCACCATGCCCGGCTATGCTTGGGAATTCTTAACCATTAACTTTTCAAATATTGTTTATGCCTAGTTTTCTCTTTTCTCTCTTCTTGGGATTGTGTTCATATGTTAGGACCTTTTTTCCTCTAGATTTCATGTGTTTCTTATGCTCTTTTCTGTATTTTTTATTCCTTTGTCATTTTGTGCTTCAACATGGATATTTTCCACTGACTTATCCTCCAGTTCACTAATTCTCTCTTCAATCTATTAGATAATCTGTGGTTAAAGCCATCCCATTGAATTTGTAACCTTAGTTATTGATTTTTTAAGTTCTAAAATTTTCATTTAATTTTCTTTTTATAGTTTCTAGTTTTCTGCTAAACTTCTCTATTTTGTCATTTAATTCCTAAGCATATTAATCATAATTGTTTCAAAGTCCATATCTGATACTTTAAAGTCTTTATCACTTGCTGGACTGTTTCTACTAACCTTTTCTTTCTTTTTTTTCTTTTTTCTTTTGTTCTTCTGTTTATTTTTTATTAAGTTCTGGACATTATACAAGTAATATAGAAGAAGTCATTTACGGCTCTAGGACGATGTTATGTTACTTCTGAGAGAACTTAACTATTTTATTCTTTTATGTCAGTCAAAATAGGAATGGATTACCTTAATCAAGTCAGACACAAAGATTACTTGTAGTTGGACTTCAGTTCTTCTTAGGGCTAGATATATTTCTAGATCTCCTTTACTCTCTGTTAGGGAGCCCTTCTGATTCCAACCAAAACCCTGGGTGCCCCTCCTCCTTGGAGGATTCTGACCTCTAATTTTTGTCCCTTAAACTCTGTGACACTGCCAAAAGCTCTGTTCAGCTTCTTGATCATGCCTTTTGTTTAAGAAATTGACAATGCCCTTGAGAAGAACAAGCAGCTCCAATTGCTGGGCTCATCTTCTTAGTTTTCTTCTTTCAGGTCATGGCCTCACAAACTCTTACTGTCTTGGTTGCTTTCCAATGCCTTCAAACATGTTTGACAAAATGTTTTTCAGCATATCCATTTGCTCTCAGCAGGAGGGTGATTCTGAAACATCTAGTTAGCCATTGCCAGAAGTGGAACCCCAGAACATTGGCCTTCAGAGAAGGTGGATCCATCTTTTATAGCCTTGGTTTGCTCTTAAATTGTTTTAGAAAAGATATATCCTGAGTGTCTTAGTGGTCTAGGGTGATGGTGGTAGAGGTGAAGAAAAGTGAAACTTCCAGTATATTTTAAAAGTAGAGTTAACCTGTGATTAGTTTTAGATGGAGATGAGAGAGGAGGATTCAGGGCTAATGGCCAGGATGTGGCCTGGGCATCTGGATGTCCAGTCACTAGGATAAGTAGTTGGGGGAGTGACACTGGAGCCTAAAGTCACCACAGTAACAAAATGATATCCATCACAACCTAGTTATGTAAAACTGTAGACAGAGGGAATAAATCCAGGCAAATACCTCCAAATATGAAATGGACCTGAAAAGAAGCTTTACCTGGAGGAAACCTTACCTGACTCCAGAGACCTTTTTGGTTTAGAGAATAGGAAGTAGCTAGTATCTGTCAGTATGACACTTTTGAACATTTCTGTATTAGTTTCCTAAGGTGCTATAACAAAGCCTCGCAAACTGTATGGCTTAAGACAACAGGAATCTATTCTGTCACAGTTCAGGAGGACAGAACTCTGAAATCAAGGCATGGGCAGGGCTATGCTCCGTTTGATGGCTTAGGGAAGTCCCCTTTCTTGCCTCTTCCTGGCTTTCTGTGGCTGCTGGAGATCCTTGGTGTTCCTTGGCTTGCAGCAGCATCACCCTGGTCTTCGCCTTTGTCCTACCTCACCTGCCTCATGTGCCTACGTCTGTGTTTCACATGGCCTTGTAAGGACACTAGTTGTGGGATTTAGGCCTACATCCCCGTACCCCCAGTTGATCGTGGCCTCATCTTAATGAATTACATCTCAAAGACCCTAATTTCCAAATGAACTTACATACGCAAGTCCCAGGGCTTAGGACTACAAAATATCTTTTTGGCAGACACAACTCAATCCACAACAATTTCTGGTTTATCACTGCGTGAAGCTTAGTGCTCTTTGCAAAGATCAAATGAACAAGTAGGGTACTTATTGAGCTGTTGCTTCTGACAAAGCTCTGTGTGGGGAATAAAAAGTAGCACAGCACACAGTCTCTGTCCTAGACAACTTTACTGTCCAACTGGGGAGACCGAGAGTGATGCAGAACTCAGGAGGAAAAGAAGCTTTGGTTGGCCACCTACCATGTACCAGATACTGCATTGGATGCTGTACATATATTGAGCCATTTAATCATCAGAATAGCTTGCTGGGTAAGTGGTGTTCACCCTGTATTACAGATAAGGGAACTGAGGGTCAGAAGGAGTAAATAACTAGTATTAAGTGGTGCTATCAGGATTTGAATCTAGATTTGCTGTATTCTAAAGCCTGTGGTTTTGAGGAAGAAACTGAATTATGTTACCAAAAAAATAAAAATAAAAAACCTTAAAGCTGTTTGAAATTAACCATAAGAGAGTTAGTGTGAGAGCTGGGTGTGGTGGCATGCATCAGTAGTCCCAGCTACTGAGGAGGCTGAGATGGGAGGATCCCTTGAGCCCAGGAGTTCGAGACCAGCCCATGCAATATAGTGAGACCCTGTCTCAAAAAAAAAAAAAAATAAATAAAACTTGGTATGGACAAGGAAGGCTTATTGAGGAAGAAGAAATTTGAAGAGAAATCATCTGAACTGTATTTTGAAGAAAGGGTAGGAGTTGGCCGGTGGAAAAGAGCCAAAAACTGATTCCAGCGGATGAGAGCTATGTGAACCAAGGCAAGGTGATAGAAAATATGAGATGTATTTAGGAGAAAATATATTTTGTAATACTACATATAAGATACGTGCTTTATATAATTATAGCCTCATTCTTCATATGGAGACCTTGAAGCAAGAAAACAAACATTTTTAGCTCTGTAGCTCACATGGTAAGGTATTGGTAAAGCTGAGCCTTCTGCCAATGAATTTTTCTTCCATTCCTCTTCAGAAATAATCATTTTCCATTTAAAAAGTAATAATTCAATTTCAAAAGAATCAAAGCATAAAGTAGAGAAAAAATCTCACATATTCCTGTCATGCAAATATGACTAAAGTTAACATTTTGGTCTGTTCCTCACGGTCTTTGAATTTGTATCGGTAGCATACATAACACATTAACCTGGAGGGTAATCGTAGTGTATGTGCTATTTTGTGCTTCTCTACCATAGCCGAAGCACTAATCTGTGCCATAATATGTCGTCATTATCATAGTTTTATTTATTTATTTTTATTATTTTTATTTTGAGATGGAGTCTCTGTCACCAGGCTGGAGTGCAGTGGTGTGATCTCGGCTCACTGTAACTGCCGCCTCCTAGGTTCAAGTGATTCTTCTGCCTCAGCCTCCCGAGTAGCTGGGGCTACAGGCATGCACCACCACGCCCAGCTAATTTTTGTATTTTTAGTAGAGATTGGGTTTCACCATGTTGGCCAGAGTGGTCTTGATCTCTTGACTTCGTGATCTGCCCACCTTGGCCTCCCAAAGTGCGGGGATTACAGCCGTGAGCCACTGCACCTGGCTATCATAGTTTTAAAGGTTGAATAATATTCTAAGTAGATAATGTACCATGATTTACTTATTTAGGGTTTGTTATTAATAGCAAATTAAAAAATTCCTAGGTCAAAATGCATGACCTGTGTTACAACTCCTATTACATATACGGTTTTCTGGAAGGTCAATATTGGTTTTGGCATATATAGACTGGGCTTCTCTGGGTTGTTGTAAAAGTTCTATGTCATTGAACTACAGGAAGACGGTGAGGGGATTTCTAACAATTAGGGCCAGTGTTTTCTTCACCTCTAAACCACATCCCCATCCTAGTGTCCGCTTGGCTTTGCAGCACTACCCTTATGCTGAGAGCTTTGTTGATGCCTGGGGATATTCAGAAATTTTCAACTTGGAACCCTTCCAAGACATTTGCTATTTTATTCTCTATTTGTTTTTCTTAAGCAACTAACTAAATAAGAATAACATTTCAACCTCTTTCCACTCCCCACAGCATTTTTTCCTGCCTGCACCACCTCTGCCTACAGTTTAACCATAGGGTTGCTTCTTATATTTTAAAGCTAAATACAAAAGCACAGTTCTGAGAAGCAGCCAAGTTCTGCAGCCAAGTTTGAAGAATAAAACTTTAAAACAGCTCTTCTGTCACACACTTGAGAGGGGAGGCAGGCTTTGCTATAAATAAGTCACATTCCATTTCTATCTCATCCTTTGCAGTCCTCTTGGGTAATGCTTTTTGTATATGACTACAGTGTTCTCGAACTGCCCACTCACCCCCTTCAACCTTCCATTTTATGCCTCACTTTATTTAAATGTTCAGTAGTTTTGGAGTTTAGGGACCCTGCATGAAAGAGGAGTAGACCTTTCCTTTCATTTTTCAGGCTTAGATGTAATGAGGTTCAGTGGCTAACTTATTAGAAACTACACTTTCTCTTTGTCTGTAACGTTTTCAGCAGCTGCCTGGATTAGTTTCCTATTGCTGCCATAACAAATTGCCACATATGTAATGGCTTAAAACAAGGCCAGGCACAGTGGTGCATGCCTGTAATTCCAGCACTTTGAGAGGCTGAGATGGGCAGATTGCTTGAGCTCAGGAGTTCAAGACCACCCTGGCCAACATGATGAGACCCCATCTCTATTTAAAAAAATATATGTATAAAAATTTTCTGGGTGTGGTGGCGTGCACCTGTAATCTCAACTACTCAGGAGGCTGAAGTGGGAGGATCACCTGAGCCTGGGGAGGTCAAGGCTGCAGTGAGCCATGATCGTGCCACTGCATTCCAGCCTAGGTGACAGAGTGAGACCCTGTCTCAAAAAACAAAAAACCAAGAAACCCCACAAATGCATTTTCTTATAATTCTAGAAATCAGGAGTACAAAATGATTTGGTAGAGCTGCATGCCCTCAGGGGCTCTAGGAGAATTCATCTCCTCCCCTTTTCCAGCTTCTAGAGGCTGCCTACATTCCCTAAGTCATAGCCCCACATCACTCCCACCTCTACTCTTGGCATCATATCTCCTTCTCCAACTCTGACCCTCCTTTCTCTCTCTTATAGAACCCCGTGTGATTACATGGAGCCCACACACATAATCCAGGGGTACCTCCCCATCTCAGAGTCCTTAACTTAGTCCCACCTGCAGAGTCTCTTTTGCCAAGTCGGATAACATATTTATAGGTTTGTGGGATTAGGGCGTGGACATCTTTGGAGGGCCGTTATTCTACTTACCACACTGTCTTGGAGAAGGAAAGGAAAATAATTTTGGAATTTTTGTCTTTTTCATAGCTAGGGAGGGGGTACGCTGAAGTTTTGTTTTTCCTTCCTGTATTTGTGATGGTTGATATGTGGCAATCTAAACTAAATCTGGGATGTCTGTTTGTATTGGCTGAAATTCATTGGAGGGCAGAAAAGAGCAGAGTTTCAGAGACTGGCAGTGAGGATGGGAGGGTGGCTTAAAGACCTTCACACCTTGCTCGCTGGGTGCTCCTGTTAGGCCCCACTCAGGGCACAAACAAGCCCGTGCCATCGAGGAGAAGTGACCGAGCAGATACATTCAAAATGAATAAAGGAAGCCCTCATTTACTGTAGTCTCATCCACTGTGGCTTCCTTATAGGACTATTTGTCTCTTATTTTATATATATTTTTTATTTTTTCAGACAGAGTCTCACTCTGTTCCCCGGGCTGGAGTGTAGTGGTGTGACCTTGGCTCACTCAGCCTTGACTTCTGGGGCTTGATCCTCCCATCTCAGCCTCCCCATAGCTGGGACTACAGGCACCACCATACCTGGCTAATTTTTAAACTTTTTTATAGAGACAGGGTCTCACTGTGCTGCCCAGGCTGGGCTTGAACTCCTGGGCTCAAATATATCCTCCCACCTCAGCCTGCCAACATGCTGAGATTACAGGCGTGAGCTACCACGCTTGGCCTATATTTTAAAAAATATTAATTATGATGCTAAACAATACAGTGAATAAATAACCTTCTCATGGTTGTGTAGCTGGCACAGTAGAAGGCTTTATGTGCTTTTTTCAAACAATGAGAGAAAGTGCTGGCATATCACACTTCCCTTAGTTTGAGAGACATGTGCCAATCTGCTTGTTGACTCTGCCAAGGCCTCTCTGTCCATCATTTTCCATGTTCTGGTCAGGAATTGTGACATATAGTGGCTGACAAAAGGTGCACAAGTGATAATGTTGGTGGCCAATCTGCCAGGGAAGAGTCTGACCCTGGGCGCTAATGTGACTCAAGGTAGATGAGCCCCTTCAAGGAGCTAGTCAAAGAAACAGATGATAAAGTCTAGCTGTCAGTGAGCAAGCAGGGAGTGAGCATTTTCTTTCTGAAGGGAGTTATTGCTGTCATTAACTTCATTGCGTTGCTGGGAAGGAGGGGTCAGTAGTTGAAACAAAAGTCTCCTGTGGCTGATGACATGTTACAACTTGAGGACAGTTGTTAGCAAACAACTTGCCGTTGGGCCTAATCTGTCCCCATGCCTTTGATCCCTTGAGCCTCAGGATGGTTTCTACATTTTGCAATGGTTGAAAGACTTTAAAAGAGAAGCCATATTTTGTGACGTGAACATTATGTGAAATTCAAATTTCAGTATCTGTATATCAAGTTTTATTGAAACACAGCCACATCATTTGTTTATGAATTATCTATGGCTTTTTTTTGAAATACCATGGAGGAGTTGAGTGGTTGTGACAGAGACTGTCCGTATGACCGGTGAAGCCTAAAATATTTACTAACTGGCTTTTTACAGAGAAGTTTGCAGCTTCTGTTTTAGGAGATTTGAAAGAGACTGAAAAAAGCATCGGCAAATGTCCTTGTTGGGACAATATTTCCATAGGAACCAAGACCCAGTGATTCCATGTGGTGCTGATTTATTTCCAGGAACCCATGGAGGGTCTAACTGGGGAGGGGGTATACAAGATAAATTAGAAACCAATGCACATTCCTGTGCTACAAAAAATATACAAGACCTGCCATTCACCCCTCAAATAATATGTTTCCTTTCCTGAGGGGTCACATAATTTATGCCAGTACATTATTGATGAGATTTTTGTTTGTTTTTTTTTTTAAATAAAAAACAGGCATATTGAGCTGCTGGAAGTGTTGAGCTGGGTGTTCTGAAATATCCCACTAGGATATTCCACTTGCTGGCTGGCTACCTCCATCTCAGATGCAATGTCCAAATGGCTGTCAATTTCTGCAGGACCCACTTTGTGCCAGGCATTGGGCCAGTGCTTTGGGTACGTGAATTGCTCACACTGAGAGCACTGCTGTAAAATCATCATTATTCCCATGCTGCATGTGAAGAAAGGAGCTTACACTGGGTAAACCCGTGCCTGGGCCGCCCCTGTAAGTGGGAATCCCGAGTTGCAGGTCAGGCTGTCTCTTCTTCACAGACCATGCTCTTTCATAAGACCTGGAAGGAACAAGACAACCACCTGGGGAGCTGCTTACTTCTGATCTTTTCTCTGGGATGCCAGGGCTATCACAACCTCATAGGCAAGATACTCTAATCACTGAGTTATGGTGTTCAGTGATAATATCGACTTCCATTTTTATAATTCCTTCTAGCACTCTGCATCCTGCATGTTATATTTGTAAAAGGCCTGTGAAAAACATAAGGCAGACATATCTATCTCTGCTTTGTAAATGAGGAAACTGAAGCTCAGGGGTAAAGAGGCCTTTCTAGGCTCAACCAGCTTTTAGTGGCAGAGCCAGACCTCCTGACCTGGGGTCTGGTGCCTGTACACTACTTCCCATGGGCCAGGCCTTCGGGAATAGAGCTGCATCACTCACACTTACCTTAGCAGGGGCTGTGATAGACTCTAAGCTGTATGGTTATTAAGTTTATCCTCAGTGAACCTCAGGTCATCAACTGACCTCCAGAGACCAATTTCACGTTGTAGATGGTTTTTTTTTTGTTGGCATTACTTTACAATTGTGACTCTGCTGAATGCAGTGTACCTTTCTCTTTCCTATGACCACATCCACTGCTTGAGTTTCAGTCCTGTCTTAGTCCATTTTGTGTTGCTATAAAGGAGTACCAGACACTGGATATAAAGAAAAGAGGGTTTATAAAGAAAAGAGGGTTATTTAGCTCACAGTTCTGCAGGTGTACAAGAAGCATGGCACTGGCATCAACATGTCAGAGAAGGTCAAAGGAGAAGTGAGTACGTGTGAAGAGACACCATACCCAAACGGCATCCTGGCTTTACATATAATAAACCAACCTAATCCCATCTCACCAGAGTGAGAACAGCAGCACAGCACTAAGTCATTCATGAGGGATCTACACCCATAACTCAAACGCCTCCCCCTAGGCCCCACCTTCTGATACCACCACAGTCGGGAGCAAATTTCAACATGAGATTTGATGGGGACAAAAAATCCTATTCTCCAAACCATAGCAAGCCCCAAACCAAACCAAAAGCAGATCCCCATTCATGGTTCCCCTTTCCACATGGTTCCAAATGAGGAAGGGCAAAATTCATGCGTTCTGCTCAGAAAAAGGCTGAAAAGTTGTTGGGAAACACGTCTTCAAAGGTTTGTCTCCTTTGGGACATGGGAATATGTTATTAACCAGGACAGCTGCTCACAGCTGCACAGGGATGTATTGAAACAGCTCATTTTAAGCAAATTTTAAGTAGTGGAGAGGATCATTCCTGGGCACATTTCACAAGCATTCTGTCTTGGTTTTACCCCAATCTCTGCATATTCCTTCTTAGTCTTCATTCCTGGGGCAGCTTCTTCTGCCCACCCCATGAAACTTTGGCCCATTCTTTTCTGTATGCTGTCCAGGGGCCATCTCCTCCTCTCTGCATGCTGAGTTGTGGATCCCCAAATTGCTATCCTCTCTCCAAACTCCAAATGCCTATACCCAGCTACCAAAAAGGCATCTCTGTTTGAATCTTCCTCACTTACCACAAACATAACAGGTAGAACATAGCTGATTTCTTGCCCTGCCAAAACTGTTCTCCCTCTGAGCTTCAGTGCTTGGTGTAGCATCCTTCACACAGTTGGCATCTGAGGCAAAACCTGAACCTGATTATCTTTGACAGGCATTATCACTCACCACTCTATGCAATAAGAAAATGACATGCCATGTGAATCCAATGCCATGTAAAAAAAGATAACATTTTCTGTTTGTCTCCCTAGGATATTGTAAATGCTTGGCACCAAGTAGGTGATAAATAAATGTGAAGGACAGACCTGTCGATTAAGCATTCCTGAGACATATTCTTTATCTTTCTCAGATGAGATTCTCTGCCACATAGCTTATCCTTATATTGGGTGGATTGTGTAACTCTGAGGTTCAAACATTGGTTATTGCCTCTAAACCTTGCACAGTTATTTATCTCAGAACTATTGAGTTTGGCAGCTGTCCACATCATGTAACAATTCTGCTATTACATTCCCTTCCTTCTTTTCTTCCTTCCCTCTCTCCTCATCTTCCACATTCCTATCTGTGAGAGAGGATGAGGAAAAACAGACAAGAAGACAAACCCATATTTCTCTCACCAATGAAAAATACCTTTCCGTTCTGTTTTTACCATTAAATGTGGTATTTGCACTCTGTGTCTCAATTAAAACAGGTTATTTCCTTCTTAGTTTCTTCCTTTTATATTTTTTTTCTTGTTTCAGAAATGGTTCATGTTAATTGTAAAAGAAAAATTCAGAAATTATAGATAAGCCCAAAGAAATAAATAAAACATGTAACAACCCCCTGCTCAGAGAGTTGTGGTTAACTTTTGAAGTACCTACTTCCATACTTTTTTTCTGTGTACATATTTTAACAGAAATAGAGACTTACTGTACTTGCTGTTGGGAAGCTTCTTTTCACTTAATAGATTGAGAATATTTTCTTGTGACAGTCAATATTCCTCTAGACCAGCAATTGGATCACTTTGTTTAAAGGGCCACATA
Organism: Hylobates moloch; assembly: GCF_009828535.3. Taxonomy (NCBI): domain Eukaryota; kingdom Metazoa; phylum Chordata; class Mammalia; order Primates; family Hylobatidae; genus Hylobates; species Hylobates moloch. Next base: position 33,380,938 of record NW_026652291.1, on the reverse strand, counting down.
GTAACTGTTTTAGGCTTTGTGGGACTTACTGTCTCTTTCAGCTAATCAACTCTGCTGTTATAAGTGCAGAAGTGTTCACAGAAAGTGTGTAAATGAATGGACATGTCTGTGTTCTAATAAAACCTTATGAAAACAGGCAATGAGCCAGATTTGGCCCATGGACAGGGCTGTGGTTTGCCTATGCTTGTCTAGAATTTGAGACAGAGTCTCTCTGTCACCCAGGCTGGAGTGCAGTGGCGTGATCTAGGCTCACTGCAACCTCCACCTCTGGGTTCAAGTGATTCTCCTGCCTTAGCCTCCTGAATAGCTGGGACTATAAGCCTGCGCCACCATGCTTGGCTAATGTTTTTGTATTTTTAGTATAGACAGAGTTTCGCCATGTTGGCCAGGCTGGTCTCGAACTCCTGACCTCAAATGATCCTCCTGCCTTGGCCTCCCAAAGTGTTGGGATTACAGGCGTGAGGCACAACACCCCACTAGAATATCATTTTTAATGCCTAAATAGTGTTCTGTTTTATTGGTATATCATTATTTACTTAACCAGTCAGAGTAATAGCTAATGTTGTTTGAGGCCTCACTCTGTGCTTGCAACATTGCTGCGTTTGTTCTGTTTGCATTCTCACTTATACCTACCCACAGCCCTGTGTAGTGTAGGTATTATTCTTTCTGTTTAACAGATGAGGGAGCTCAGATAAAGAACAGGTAGGTAGCTTTGCCTAAGGTTAGATGGTTAGTAAACAGAAAAGTCAAAATTTAAATTTGTTTGATTTTTAGAAGCCATGCTTTTAACTACTCATTATGTTTTTATGCACATTAGTAATTTTTTTTTTTTTTTTGAGATGGAGTCTCGCTGTGTCCTGCCTCAGCCTCCCGAGTAGCTGGGACTACAGGCGCCTGCCAACACGCCTGGCTAATTTTTTGTATTTTTAGTAGAAACAGGGTTTCACCGTGTTAGCCAAGATGGTCTCGATCTCCTGACCTTGTGATCCGCCCATCTCGGCCTCCCAAAGTGCTGGGATTACAGGCGTGAGCCACCGCGTCCGGCCTATGCACATTAGTAATTCTTTGCTTGGATTAATTACTAGAATTAGAATAACACGTGCATCTTAAGGTTTTGATATTTGTTGTCAGGTTGATATATTTGGCCAAGTCATATTTCTCGAGTGGAATATAGCAGGGCTGTGTTTCTACACCCTTATCTATAACAAGAACTCTTTTGACACTTTGCTACTTTAAGAGGTAAAACAAGCTTCATCATTTTTTATCTTATGCGTATTCTCCTCTATATTTCTTCTAAGGTGAGTGTCTCATGCATGTTCTTTCTCCATTGTTCAATAAGAGCATTTGTCTTCTCTATTAACTTGTTGGAGCCTTTTATGTAAGGGACTTCTGTGGTTTTTAAGTTGATGCTACATGACGTGTTAGGAACACGGCCTTTTACTTTAAGGAGATGTTGTCTTTACAATTGAAGAGAATTAAACAGAAAAGTATTTAGTTTTAACACAGCATTAGACTCCTGGAATTGAAAAAATTCCCAGAAACTGTAAGGTAAGAGAGAACTTATTCCTCTTGGAGAACTTGTCCCTTTAGTTTCCATCTCTTAAGTACTAGAATGTGTGTTCTTTAATTGGAACTATTGCTTTGCCGTGGCCATGGCAACACATCGTAGCTGCCATGAACAGCACACACTTTGACAAAATATTTTTTTAGAGAGTGGCTTTTAGATGGAATTCATTATCCAATGTATTCATGGAGTCTAGATGAATTAATGGATGGTAGACCCATACTTTTATAATAATAACAGTAATAATGATGAAATGAATAGTTACTATCTATTGATCCCTTACTGTGTTCCAGCCACAGTGCTGTATTTTATACTATTTCATTTGATCTTCATGATAATCTTATGTCGTAGATATTGTTGTTATCCCTATTTTATACATAAAGAAATTAACACAGAAGAGTTAAGTGGCTTGCTCTGGCTTATACAGCCAGTAAGTAGTGGAGTTTGACCTTAACCTTGATTTTCTACTGCCTGAGTCTTACAGGTTTAGTATAGCCTTTAAGGGTATATACTGAATTCAACAGTGGTAGCATGGATGGCAAATCTTGATGTCATCTAGAGTCTAAGATGACACTGTCATCAACGGGCCACAGTGAGTCTGACCCAGAATTTCATAACTCGTATTATTATGAAGATCAGAATTCTGAAGCTTACTGGATTAGAAGAGCACGAGGGGGTAGCTGCACCAATATATTGTAATTTCTCTTGAGGACCACCAAATTGGCAGAGTGTCTCTGATAGGGAAAAGGAAGAGTTGGAAGGCATCTTAGCCTCTAGGACAGAAGAATCATTTTTATTGGCCACCAAAGTTACCTCTAGTTGCCTACAAGTTTATATCCAAACTCCTTATCCTGCCAATTCAGGGTTCTACAAACTGATGCCAAACTATAGTTTAGTCTTCTATCACATGACTGCATTATACATACCCAATTATCTGGGCAAACAGACCTGATCCAAACACAGTTTGTACTTTCCTTTCCTTTGTTTAGCCTGTTCCGTCTACTTGGGGTGCCTTTGATTTCTCCAGCCCCGGTCTCCCGCTGTTAGAATTCTGGGCCTCCCTCAATACGAGGGTTAAGTAGTACCTAACGAAGAATTTTTTATTTTTACAGACAAAAGCAGTGTCTCTCCTCCTATTTGATTCTTACAGTTATTTATATTACTCTCAAGTTAATCATAACCTTCTTATTTGTAGGATAGTTTCTCCCTGTAGGACTTGCAGGATTCCTCAAATACGGTACTTTTCCAAAGGTAAGTGATGACATACCTTAATCTTGTTCTTAGGGATTCTGACTCTGAGAGACATGAAACCACTGTTTAGAGTCTTGTTATGGATTGAATTGTATCCCCTTCCACCCAGTCCATATGTTGACATCCTATCCACCCGTGTCTCAGAATGTGACCTTACTTTGAAATATGATTGTTGCAGATGTAATTAGTAAAGATGAGGTCATACAAAAGTAGGGTGGACTCCTAATCCAGTTTGGCCGTCACACTGGAAATTTGGGCGTGCACACACGGAGAACATTGTGGAAAGATTGGAGTGATGCTGTCAGAAGCCCAGGAACTACCAGAAGCTAGAAGAGAGGCCTGAACAGACCCTTCCCCAGCGCCTTCAGAGGGAGCGTGGCCCTGCCAACACCTAGGTCCCAGACTTCCAGCCTCCAGAACTGTGGGACAATACATTTCTTTTGTTTAAGCCACTCAGTTTGTGGTACTTTGTTGCTGTGGCCCCAGGAAAGTACCACAAGCCTGAGGTTTTCACCATCCTTACAACCAGCAAGATGGGATGTTTTAGATGACCCTGTCCTATGTGGAACTGGGGGCTGAGGTGGGGTGGCCTGATAACAGAGTCACCAAAGAGCCACCTCTCTTATTTGTACTCTTGAATTCTCACGGCCTTCTGGGGATCTTCAGCACCAGCAACTCAGCATGTCAAAACTGAACATCTTTCCTCTCCAAACCCCTTTTCCCTCATAAGCCCATCTAAATTATGGCTACCGTGTCCCTGTCAGTCCCTCTGAAATTCTTCCCTTTTCTCATCCCCGATTTAAAAAAAAACCTGCAATTCTGCGTTCTTCTGGAAAATCAGGAAGATCTGGCAACACCAGGCGTTTGTTACTGCGTGGCCATAATTGGCCAGACGGATGGGCTGCCCCCGAACATAGAGAATGTGTCCTGGGTCCTGTTTGACATTCACATGCCAGACCCTGTGGGCATTGGAGCCTGGCCCCTGGCAGGGTGGAAGTGATTGCCTCTGCCTCACAGGGACATAAGTGGAAAGCTTCAGATCATTCTCTGAGCCAAGCTGCCCGGTTTATGTCCTGCTGTGTCGCTTACTGGCTGGGGGCAGCCACGGGAAGTTTCCTTAATCTCCCTGTGCTTCCGTATGCCAGTCTGTAAATGGAGATAATAATAGTGCTCGCCTCATAGGGGTGTTGAGAGAATTAAATGATTTAATGCACATCAAGAGATTGGAACCTGACACATAGCAGGTGCACCTGAAATGTTCACTTGTATTCTTATGTAGTCAAGAAAATCTTGTCACCCTTTATCTAAACTGCTTTATTATTTTTCATGAAGCACGGCATATTTACTTCTTGGTTTTACTTTGCTGCTCTCCATCCCCCACCAGCTTCACACACATTAAGAAAATGTGGCCATAGTTTCTACACATAGATTCAGGGCCGGCCTACCAGGGAGTTTGGACAAAGCTCCCGGGATCTCACTTGGTGGAACTCCTGGGCCTTTCCTGGCTGCTGAGTCCCCTGTGCTTTCTGCCTTCTATGTTGTTTCGGTTCCAGTGACCAAGGGCACAGCTTGGTGACTGGCCTCCCGAGGCCTTCCGAGTCACCGGGGGATCCCTCTAATTAGGTACACTGTTGAGCATGCAGGTATATATCCTGCAGGCAAGAAGGGCTGCTGGAATAGTTGCTTAACATGAAATCCAGGCAGCAAGTCAGGTTTTCATTAGAAGTGTGTGTGGTTTTTTTTTTTTTTTTTTTGTGATTTGGGACGCTGACAAAGTCCAGACAAACCTCCCCACACCAATTGTTTCCCCCAGCTGTATTCCCCTTATTGGGCCACTCCTAAGCAGTGCTGATGACTTATTTAGCTAATATTTGTTGACTGAATTTTTATTAATCAATAGAGATGTATTAAGTACATGGAGCATCATTCAGACATGTGGCATCATATCCATTACTAGATGTAAGTGATAAATAAAGTGGTAGGTAAGACACAGTCCTGCCTGTAAGAGATGTGCAGTCTAGTCATTGAAAGAGACCTATGACCAACAGTGGGTGGAGCTGGGGGATTATAGGTGTTGTTTATGGGATCCCAGAGAGGAAGGATCCTGACTCAGCCTGAGGTTGGGACTGGGGGCAACTGGGGGATCATCAGACTTGTCATTATTGATCTAATGTCCCAGTAAAATTGGGCATTTTCAGGACAGGGACTGTGACTGTCTTTTTATTGCTCTATGTCTTGTCCTAGCCCAGTGGTTGACATATAACAGAGGGTCAATAAACATTTGATGAGTAAGGGAATTAAGCGACATCTAAGCTCAGAACTGAAGGATGAGGAGTCTGCCAGGAGGAAGTGTAGGAGGTAGGGGAGGAAGGGGGTGGCAGGAGGAAGTAAAATGATGACGAAGGTTGGTACAGGGAGGGAGGAGCATGTGCTCCTTGAGGGTGACAAGGACTGCAGTTCTGGGGACTGTTAGCTCATATGGTGGGTGGCACGGAGCCATTTCAAGGTAGGGGCCTGGGCAGAGCTGAATGGTGAGAATAACATAGAGTTCTTAGTTTTTACATGATGAGGTTTGATACACGTGGTCCAAGGTGCAGGAAGTGGATTGGAGAGGACAGGGTGGAAGAGGAGAGGCCATTCGTTGGCTACGGCAGCAATCTTGTTGAGAGATGGTGGTGGCAGGACAAATTACTGACACCTGAGATGGAGAGGTGACTAGATTCAGAAGCGACTAGGGATGTAGAATTGTCAGAACCTGGCAATTAAGTGTCTGTGGGGAAGGAAGGAGAGATGTCTGAATGATGCTCAGGCCTCCAGGGGATGTGGGCACCACTTACTTGTGATGAATCAGATGAGAAGAGGAGCTGTGGGAAGGTTAAATTCACACTTGGACATGGTGAGTTTGAGATGCCTGTGGGAAGTCCAGAGCACAGTTGTATACAGCAGACTTCACCTCTGGAGAGTGATCAGCTTTGAGATATAGGTTTGAACACTCATTGGCATAGAGGGTCAGGGCTTCATAGCCTAAAAGGACATAGATAAAATTAAGAAGGCCTATGAACTTCAGAAGTTATATTGAAATTGTAATGCATGTGCATTGTTCCGAAGAGCTAGCCTTGTATCAACTTTTCAAAATGCCTGTGTCCTCAAATAGGTTAACCCTTGGTGCATATGGTTAATGAAGCCAGAAGGAGAGATGAGATTTTTCAGGCAGCGAGAAGGGAAGAGAGCCAGGGTTTGTGCCGCAGAAAATATCAACATTTCAGGGGTGGGAGGCACTGTGCTGAGTCAGAGGCCCAGGGGTCAGAGTACCGGGAATGAGATAAAGACTTACAGATAGCAGTAGCTTTACTGTTCATAAAGCACTTTTACATACGATGCCACTTCATCTCTCAGGAACTCAACTAGATATTTATAATTTGGCTCTGTATCAGAGTTCAGTACAAGACATGAAAACTTGGCTATAAATTTTAAAGAAGGGATTTCCTAGAGGGAATTAGGTGCTTACTATGGACCCAGAAAATCCGAGACAGTTCTCAGTTAATTTAGAAAGTCTATTTTGCCAAGGTTGAGGATGTGCACCCATGACACAGCCACAGGAGGGCCTGACGGTGCTCAAGCTGATTGGAATGCAGCTTGGTTTTATACAGTTTAGGGAGACATGAGATATCAATCAATATATGTAAGAAATACATTGGTTCGGTGTGGAAATGTGGGATGACTGAAAGCAAAGGCAGGAAGACTCAAAGCAGGGAGGGGGCTTCCAGGTCATAGATAGGTGAGAGACAAACAGTTGCATTATTTTGAGTTTCTAATTAGCCTTTCCAAAAGAGGCAATCAGATACGCATCTATCTCAGTGAACGGAGGGATGACTTTGACTAGAATGGGAGGCAGGCTTGCCCTAAGCAGTTCCCAGCTTGCCTTTTCCCTTTCACTTAGTGACTTTTGGGGGCCCAAGATATTTTCCTTTCACATTACAAAATCCCTGGAAGGGCAGCCCCAGGGAAAGATTCCCAGAACAATATAGAACCAAGTCAGAGTACATCCATGTAGCTGCCACCCTGGCATCGAAAAGCTGGGATTGGAAAGCCACCATGGCTGCAGCTGTTTCTCAGCCTTCATGGAGCTGAAGAAAGGATGCTGGACACTACTGTATTAAGAAATCTGTTTTCATGACCTGCCTTGATAGCAGTGAACAGTCAAATAGAAGCCAAAGCATGGCTCTCATCTGGAACTCCTCGTGTGAGTACATTTAATTAGTGGAATCCAGTTCAGTCCTGAATCTCTAGATGCAGAGAAGTCTGGAAGATATCTTTATACCACCTCTCTTCTTAAAAGGAGCGTGAAATGGAGCTAGAGCAGGGGTCTTATTTTGTAAGGGTCAAGTTAAGAACTATTTCAGTCTTAGTGAGCCATGTGGTCTCTCTGCAGCTTTGCCATTGAAGTGTGGAAGCAGCCAGAGACCATATAGAAGTGAGTGAGCATATTGTGTTCCAGTAAAACTTTATTTATAAAATCAGGCCTGGCACAGTGTTTCACGTCTGTAATCCCAGCACTTTGGGAGGCTGAGGCAGGAGTGAGCTTGATTGTGCCACAGTTCTCCAGCCTGAGCAACAGAGTGTGAGACCCTGTCTCTAAAAAATAATAATGATAAAGTTAATTAAATTAAAATAAGTGATGGAGCCTAAAGGCCATAGTTTATTGACCTCTGAGGTAAGCAAATCAATTCACAATAATTACCATAGGTTCTTTGTTTACAGATGAGGGAATTAAAACCAGAGAGAGTCAGTCAAAATGAAAACAAGTCCTGGTTATTTAGGTTTCAAAGTTCATGTTCTCCAGGAAACCATGATGCTCAGCGTCTCCTCTTATAAGGCTTGTGATCTAAAAGAGGAGATAAAATAGGTGCTTTGTTGGTGCAGACCACGGTAAATGCTCCAAGAATGGCGCAGAATGCTTTTGCATACAAGGCATTTTTGACAGGAGAAATCAGAAGTATCATGGTGAAAGTAGTTTTAGCTAGATGTTGAAGAAAGGTATAACTCTGACAGGTGGAGATGGGGAGGGGAGGAGTCAAAAGAGCTGATAGGGTTTGGCTCTGTGTCCCTGCTCAAATCTCATGTCAAATCATAACCCCAATGTTGGAGGTGGGGCCTGGTGGGAGGTGGTTGGATCGTGGGGGTGGATCCTTCATGAATGGTTTAGCACCATCCCCTTGGTGCTATCCCCGCAATAGAGTTCTCATGAGATCCGGTTGTTTAAAAGTGTGTAGCACTTCCCCTCTTTCTTTCTCGTGCTCTGGACATGTGAATTGCCTAGCTGCCCCTTCGCCTTCTGCCATGATTGTAAGCTTCCTGAGGCCTCCCCAGAAGCTGAACAGATGCTAGCATCATGCTGCCTGTACAGCCTGCAGTACATGAGCCAATTAAACCTCTTTTCTTTATAAATTACCCAGTATCAGGTATTTCTTTATAGCAGTGTGAGAACTGACTAATAGAGAATTTTTGATGGAGTCAAAAACTGCAAGGGAAGTTTAGGAAAACAACTAGAAATGGAAACTCATCTGAACATTGTGACCTTCTATGGTGTTAGTGGAGATAAGACTAGATCAGGGAGAACCTTAGATAGTAGGATTAGGAATCTGAACTTGAAAAAGAGGAAGCACTGATAGTCTTTGAGCAGGGTTGTGATTCACACATTACTTCAGGAAGAATTATCTGGTTTTGTTCTGCAGAATTTTGTGTAAGTCAGAAGATACAGCCAGCAAGAATTTGCTCAGGCGGTTATTGTAATATCTTTGCATGAGGATGCAAAGGAAGAAGTGGACATGAGTCTTGGGCCATTCATGGGACAGGGCAACTTGTAAATGTAGGTGGAATAGAAGGATGGCTTTGCTGGGAAGAGACAAAATGAATAACAATACTTGGGAAATGAGGAATGGAAGCTTGTTTTGTGGGTAAAGTAATGGGGCCCATCTTGGGTATGAGGTGCTGAGAGGCAGAAATGGAAATATGGAGTAGGCGATTGGAAATGTTGGCTTTATCTTCAAGATGGGGTTGGTTGGGAGTCGTCCCATACAGGTGGATAGAGAGCCATGTAAGAGCTCAGCTCTCTGAGGGAGTGTGTACAGTGCAGGATGCCGGAAGGAGAACCCAGGAGACAAACGTATTACAGAACTGGGAGAGGGACAAGAGATAGGAAAATGTAGTAGGCAGGGTAGTCAGAGTGGCAGGATGGATGTTGTACCAGAGGAGTCAAGTTAGGGAGCTATTTCCAGAAAAAGGAACAGCCAGGAAGGTTGCATGCCACAGAAAGGTCAAGAAATACTCGAAAAACCACTGGATTTGGTGACCACATTTCAAGGTCATGGGCGACCCTGAGAGAGCTGTTTAGTGTGTGTTCTTCACTTGAGGAGTTTCATATTGAAAGAAAAGAGGAGAGAAAATGGGAAATTGAAATTTGTGCTTGTTTTAAAGTTGATTAATTCTTCAGTGCCAGAAGACCACAAAGAACTTGGTCTCAGAATATATCCTGATTTCTCCCAAAGACTTTTCTTAAGAAAAAGCAAGTTGAAAGAGGAACACCCTTTAGTTTTGTTCTCTCTTGATTTCAGGATTCGGTTTTTGGTCAGTTGTTTGTGTCTGACTCCACTTTTGGCCCTGTCGGGGGACCTCTCCTGGCAACCTGGGAGGTCACGCACAAGTGTGTGCAGTTGTTAAGCAACTGCTCGCAGTCGCTGTGGCCCTGCTAAATTGGGAACATGTATTCGTCCCAGTCTGAGTCTTCATTCAGTGGGAAACAATGAGTCCCTGACTTTGAAATCTCAGAGGTTACACATTTGTGGAATATGAAATCAGTGTGTTGATGATTTTTCCTACCTCATAGAATTCTTTAAAAATTGGAGAATTGCTACAAAATTCTCTGAAAATTTGGTTCTCTCTAGGGCCTTTTCTAGAAAAAATGTTATGCCCAAATCCTAAAAGGAACTGAATATTTTATATCAGTGCTTTCTAAGATAAATAAAAACAGAGCACACACACACACACACACACACACACACACACACACACACACACACAACACAGCAACAACAGCAAAAGTCAACAAAACAACTCACCAAACTAACTCTAGAGTTTCAGATGGAAATGATTTTATCAGTCCAACTTAAAGACATATTCTCTTATTTATTTATTTTTTTTAAAGGAGAAATCTCTTTGGTACACTGAGATTTTTATTCCAGCCCCAAAGAACACTAATGATACCAAGAAAACGATTGTACAACATGTTCTACAAGATGAGATCACAATGGCTCAAATGGCAGTGCAAGGGTCTCGCTCTCCCTTACACATTCAGTTGTCATGTCATCCAAGTTTGTGTACTTGGAAAGAGGTGAACTGTAGTCTATCTCAGATCCTGATCTGCAGTGAGATATACTAGGTCTAACAAAAAAGATACTACACAGAAGGTCTAGTCCAGATAACGTAAATGCTTAAGATTTCATTTGAGACTTGTCTAAAAACCGTAGGCTCCTGATTCAAATGAGGAAAAAAAGTATCTTACACATGGGAAAAAAAAATCACTGGCACACCAAGGCCCTTTGCTTCTGAGAAAGACTTACCATCATCTGAGAGTGACTAACATGTCCATGGGGTTGGATTAATTATATTTTCCATACACAAATCTCACGTCCATTCATAAAGTAAAATATAAATTTAAGAAATACAGTGAGTTAATATACAAAAATAGGGGGAAGCATGAAATGTATTGAGAGTGCACAGAAGTACATAAAAACATTCCAGGCAATTACTTGCGAAAAAGCAGGTCACTTCTATTCCTGGACATACTTCATATTCTCTTATTTTCTTTTACACCTTAGTTTGTGGCTTCCATAACACAATCATCTGAGTCTCGAATGGTTTGTGACATGGATGCTGGAAGAGATAACTTGAATGAATACTTTTCCCCTGATGGAATTCTCTTCCTCTCCCATATTTAAACAGTTATTTTGCACCTAAAGGGCCCTAAGTTATGTTTCTCTGGAGATATTTAGAGATAAGTATTGTAAGTACTCTTTCACATTTGTACAGAACTTTAGTCTTTGAAGTGTTTAGACATCCATTAATTTTTTTTTTTTTTTTTTTTTTTGAGACAGGGTCTTGCTCTGCTGCCCAGACTGGAATTCAGTAGTGCAATCTCAGCTCACTGCAAACTTTATCTCCTGGGCTCAAGTGATCCTCCCTCCTCAGCCTCCCAAGTAGCTGGCACTACAGGCCTGCACCACCACGCCTGGCTAATTTTTGTATTTTTTTGTAGAGACAGGGTTTTGCCATGTCACCCAGGCTGGTTTCAAACAATCTACCCACCCTTGCCTCCGAAAGTGCTGGGATTACAGACGTGAGCCACTGTGCCCAGCATCCTTAATCTCATTCTACCTCACTTTCTGCCTATCTGAGAGATAGGCACCCCAAGTATGAAGTCCAAATGCTGATAAAGAAATTGGGATTCAGAGTGACTTATTAACTAGCCCCAGATCACACAGCTTTTTAGAGGCAGATTCAGGGCTAAAGGTCTGACTTCCCAGCTGCAGATTTATTCTGCTTTGAGTGGCATTTTTGACATTAGTGTTTTCTTTAATTCTTAAGCATTTCAGTGTCTAAGGTTTGTATACCATCAGGTTGGTTTCTGGTAGTACATTGATTGTGGAGAGGGCCCAGAAGCAGAAACCACAGTCTTTAAATGACTGTTACTCTTACCTGAGGTTTGGCCTTTATTGAATGGAAGTCTCTTGTTAAAGAAGGGTATGCATTGAGGCAAGAGGCTTGCCAACCTTTCAAAAAAAACGGGAACCCCTGGGCTCCTTGGGGTTGGCTAATGACAATGATTATGGAGGAGGTTGCAAATGGGAAGTACTTTATAAGTCCTGGAGGTGTGGCAGTAGACTGTGTGTTTCTGGGGAGACAGATTTTTGCATACATTATCCTCTGGACACTGCTGCCTTTGGTGCATGCTTGTTTTTATAAACAAGCTTGTTTTGTTCCTCCTGTAGAAATGAGCCTGTCATCTAGAGTCATGGTGGTTTTCTGTATGTGTGAGCTTATGCTTCAGTTACACCGAACACTCATACTACTGCAAAATCGAATTCAGTGACATTGCCAATATCTTCACCCTCAGTAGTCTTTAAATATTCTTAGCCCTGGGAGCTGGCTCAAGAAACTGCTTATTCCTTTCCCTGTATCACTCAGCATATAAATCCTGAATTACTGCTGACCGAAGATACATAAAGTACAAATCAGTAAGTATTTTGTTTCTGTATTTTGGGGAATGAGACAATGAGTGAAAGAGAACCCCTCAATGAGGGCTTTAAAATATTGCCATTGTTCTATGGATTAGTAGAGCTGCGGCTACTATTTTACTTACCCACTGGCCACCATGTACTCACGCTGCAGTGAAAGGATTCCTAAAAACATCTTTATTAAGATATTCACATACTATGCAATCCACCCATGCAAAATTTACCATTCAACGTTTTTGGTATATTATTACTTTGTAAAAATCATGGCCCTATGTACAACATACAACTTGCCACTTTAATCATTCTTAATGTACGGTTCGGTGGCATTAATTATGTTCACAGTTTTGTGCAACTGTCACTGCTCCCTATTTCCAAAACTTTTTCATCATCCCAAACAGAAACTCTGTACTTATTAATCAACACCTCCCTGTGAATGAATTTTTAAACATACCTTGAATATTAGCTTTGGATGTATGTAAAACCTTTGAGGAAGATTTTGTTTAGTCTGTTTTTTTCAGGGAAAGTTTTTTTTTAAGGAGCAGTTCCATACAGTAGGTGACACAGGTTAGGTTCCTCCAGAAAGCAGCCTCTTAGAGTAGCATGTGGGACATTGCCAGAGTCTCTCTCAGGAGCAACACTTCTAGGGGATGGGGGAACGGAAGGAGGCAGGACTGGGTGAAAGGAGAACGTGTACTGTGTTGTCATTGGAAGGCCTCACCCTACCCAATGGAACTCTGGAACTGGCATTTCCTGAGTTGGGGCAACAGGGATGGATCTTTATACCATATCATTCAGTCATAGGGTTCAGCCCCCAGGAAGGCGCATGAGCTTGGACAAATTCTGTCCAACCAAGGGTCAGAGAAGGTTGACAGCTGAGAGCCAAGAGCCAGCAGCTGGGGGGTGAAATGCTCAGTCCATACTTCGCTAAACTTTGCTCTCCATTGGAATCGCCTTTGCATCCTCAAAAGTACTACGCCTTAATTGGTATGGGGTAAGAGACTATCGCAAGGACAAAAAACCAAACACTGCATGTTCTCACTCATAGGTGGGAATTGAACAATGAGAACTCATGGACACAGGAAGGGGAACATCACACTCCGGGGACTGTTGTGGGGTTGGGGGAGTGGGGAGGGACAGCATTAGGAGATATACCTAATGCTAAATGACGAGTTAATGGGTGGAGGAAATCAACATGGCAGATGGATATATATGTAACAAACCTGCACATTGTGCACATGTACCCTAAAACCTGAAGTATAATTAAAAAAAAAAAAAAAAAAAAAGACAAGTGGAACACTTCCAAAGCTCCCCAGGAGGTTTGAATGGGCAACACAGACTGGGAATGGCTGCTTTCAGTCTTGAAGGGGAGTCAGCATACTATATACCATCATGGGAAATGCTTGGACTTTGGATTCAAGAAAGTTGAACTTGGCTCAACCACTTACTAACTTTGGAGTTCTTATTTATGTTCTGTTAAGATTTTGCTACTAGGCTTTAAAAAAATATGAATGGATGGTGCACCTGGGTGGCTGGGAGGGCACTTACAAATAAAAACAGTGAACACCTCCAGAATTTGATAGAACACAAGAATGCATAATTCACAAAGAAGAAATTCAAATGCTTTTTAACATTTGAAAATATAGTCTTTATTTTATTATTATTATTATACTTTAAGTTTTAGGGTACATGTGCACAATGTGCAGATTGGTTACATATGTATCCATGTGCCATGTTGGTGTGCTGCACCCATTAACTCATCATTTAGCATTAGGTATGTCTCCTAATGCTATCCCTCCCCCTCCTCCCACCCCACAACAGTCCCCAGAGTGTAATGTTCCCCTTCCTGTGTCCATGTGTTCTCATTGTTCAATTCCCACCTATGAGTGAGAACATGCAGTGTTTGGTTTTTTGTCCTTGCGATAGTTTACTGAAAATGATGATTTCCAGTTTCATCCATGTCCCTACAAAGGACATGAACTCATCATTTTTTATGGCTGCATAGTATTCCATGGTGTATAGGTGCCACATTTTCTTAATCCAGTCTATCATTGTTTGACATTTGGGTTGGTTCCAAGTCTTTGCTATTGTGAATAGTGCCGCAGTAAACGTACGTGTGCATGTGTCTTTATAGCAGCATGATTTATAGTCCTTTTGGTATATACCCAGTAATGGGATGGCTGGGTCAAATGGTATTTTTAGTTCTAGATCCCTGAGGAATCGCCACACTGACTTTCACAATGGTTGAACTAGTTTACAGTCCCACTAACAGTGTAAAAGTGTTCCTATCTCTCCACATCCTCTCTAGCATCTGTTGTTTCCTGACTTTTTAATGATGGCCATTCTAATTGGTGTGAGATGGTATCTCATTGTGGTTTTGATTTGCATTTCTCTGATGGCCAGTGATGATGAGCCTTTTTTCATGTGTTTTTTGGCTGCATAAATGTCTTCTTTTGAGAAGTGTCTGTTCATGTCCTTTGCCCACTTTTTGATGGGGTTGTTTGTTTTTTTCTTGTAAATTTGTTTGAGTTCATTGAAGATTCTGGATATTAGCCCTTTGTCAGATGAGTAGGTTGTGAAAATTTTCTCCCATGTTGTAGGTTGCCTGTTCACTTTGATGGTAGTTTCTTTTGCTGTGCAGAAGCTCTTGAGTTTAATTAGATCCCATTTGTCAATTTTGGCTTTTGTTGCCATTGCCAGTGCTTTAGACATGAAGTCCTTGCCCATGCCTATGTCCTGAATGGTAATGCCTAGGTTTTCTTCTAGAGTTTTTATGGTTTTAGGTCTAACATGTAGGTCTTTAATCCATCTTGAATTAATTTTTGTATAAGGTGTAAGGAAGGGATCCAGTTTCAGCTTTCTACATGTGGCTAGCCAGTTTTCCCAGTACCATTTATTAAATAGGGAATCCTTTCCCCATTGCTTGTTTTTGTCAAGTGTGTCAAAGATCAGATAGTTGTAGATATGTGGCGTTATTTCTGAGGGCTCTGTTCTTGAAAATATAGTCTTAATAGCAACTGAAAGAATTAAAGTTAAAACTATATTTTGCTTATTATATTAGCAAAGATGAAAAATAATTGCTTTGCTCAGTAATGGTGAAGGTAGTGGCAGAAGACATTCTCAAGCTGGGCACGGTGGTTCATGCCTGTAATCCCAACATTTTGGGAGGCCAAGGTAGGTGGATTTCTTGAGCTCAGGAGTTCAAGACCAGCCTGGGCAACATGGTAAAACCCTGTCTCTACAAAAATTAGCCAGGCGTGGTGGCATACACCTGTGGTCCCAGCTACTCAGGTGGCTGAAGTGGGAGAATCACTTGACCCCCAGGAGGTGGAGCTTGCAGTGAGCTGAGATCGTGCCACTGCACTCCAGCCTGGGTGACAGAGCAAGACCCTGTCTCTAAATAAATAAATAAATAAACAAAAAAAACATAAAAGAAGGCATTCTGATCCTCTTGGTATGTCCATTGGTGTAACACGAATGGTGGACCATGTGGCCTCCATCCATGTGTCTACCAATGCAATGTACATAAAAATTCATAAAAAGCAAATGCCTTTTGACATAACAAATCTAATTCTAGAAGTTTATCCTGAGGAAATAACAGATGAGTATGTAAAAATGTGTGCATAAGTTGTAATTGACTGGGTCTTGTTGGCAATTAGGAGAAGCACAAATGGTCATTAATAAAATATTGGTTAAATAAGTTCTGGTACATACCTATGTACTTCTAATGAAAGAAGCCGTTAATAAAATAGTGTGAGCCTATTTTTGCATTAAAACATTTGCATTGAAAAATGACTTTGAGAAAAATATCAGATGTTAACAGTAAGCAGTGTTTTTCCCCCGAGTATAAGAATTATGGGTGAATTTTATTGTCTAACTTGTATCTCTTTATAATATTTATACTTAGAAAGTATTACATGTTATTTAATTATGTGTTAATTTTATATTCATAAAGAGCATAGAGCTATTTCCAAAAATTACATATTTCCAAAATTACACACCTGCATATCTCTATCTATCTATCTATATATGTCTTCCTCCCTATTCATTCAGCAGCTTAAAATGGAACAGCCTATAATCCAATTAGTAGTTATCCCTGGAATTTGAGGTCATGGGTGATTTTTATTGTCTTTCTTGTGCTTATTTATACTTTACAGATTTTTATAATGAGATTGTATCACTCTTATAATGAGAAATGTTTTAAAAAAGCTTTTAATATCTCAGTGCACTTGCCTGACCTATTTTCTATCCATTCTTGCATCTATTTCATTTGAAGGGTCCTTTGGATAGCATTTCTTTCTCCATGTCTTTCTTCCTGGTGTCCTATTTAAATAATCACAATTCTGTGTTAAAATTTTTGTATGCTTTACCTAATTAGGACAGTTATTCTGACTCTTGCATTTGTTATCAAGATGTACATTTTTACTTTATTCATTATTTTTTTTTCTTAAGCAAAGTTTGACCTTTAGATGATGCATTTCCAAGCCTAGCATCCATCATCTACCATTATGCTTTTGACTCATCTATTAAATAGTAATGTGTCCTCCAAAAATATTGATGTTAAATTAAATCACTCTGTATTTGTCCTTGGAAAAAGCTTTGAGGCTATAAAATTTACCAAGTGGGTAGGACATGCAAAAAGAGAAATGCATGCAAATGCTTCCTATAGGCAGGAGCTCTTCAATGTGTCTGACAAATCTCATTTATCCTTTAGGTCCTAAATTAAACATCACTTCTCTGTGATGCCCACCTTGACTTTCCCAGGGTAGGCTGGTGCTGACTTCTCCTTATGTTTATTATGCCTCTTATTAAATCTTATTTTAAGTAGTTGCTGATGTCTACCAATGCATTAGACCTTCAGATAGGAAGTATGGTTGCCATCCACCAACACTCTTCCAACAGTCCCTGCCTCCTCATATTCAAGCCCCTGACAAATAGATGATGACAGACACAATCATATGTCACTTCCAAGATTAGGTTATGAAAGACTGAGGTTTCCGTGTTGGGCTGTTTCTCTTGGCCCACTGACCTATGGAAAGCTAGCTCTTGTGATGATAGGCAATGTATGCAGAGAGGCTCATGTGGCAACAGCTAATAAAAAATGGAAGCTGGCCACACACATGTGAGTGAGCTTTGAAGCAGATCCTCCCCCTTGTCAAGCTTTCAGATATTGCAGGCCCTGCCATCAGCTTGATTGCAAACTCATAAACAACTCTGAGTCAAAACCGTCTGTCTAAATGGCTCCCAATTCCTGACCTTCAGAAAATACGTGAAACAATAAATTCTTGTTGTTTTCAGTTTTGAGTTTTAGGATAGTTTATTATGCATCAGTAGATAACTAATCCACATTGGTACTAGAGGTGCAGTGCTTGTGTAACAAGAAACTAAAATGTGATAGGGCTTTGAACGAGGCAGTGGGCTGTGGAAAAGCTGTAAGGATTAAGGACCATGTTAGTAAAAGTGTTAAGTGCCTAGAACACACTGTCCGTAGAAGTTTGGACTTCGAGGAGGCTGCCAGTGAAGGCTTCAAGGAAAATGGGAGAAATCCTGTTGGAAACTGGAAAACAGAGAATCTTTGTTATGTAGTGGCAAAAAAAAGAAAGAAAGAAAAATTAACAACACTGTCACCTGCAGTAATGTAGACAGTAGAAAATGTACCTGATAAACTGGCGATATAGTTAAGGAGATTTCTAACCAGAGTGCTGAAAGTGCTTTCTGATTTTTTTTTTTTTCCTGTTGCTTAGAGTAAAACTGCAAGAAGAGAGGAGAAACTGAAGGCAAAACTATCAAATAAAAAAGAGCCAGGACTTGCTGGTTTTAAAGATTCCCAGCCTCCCCACATGGTACATGATGCTAAAATTAAGAAATGGCATCGGAGCAAAGACCAAATTCAGGGCACTTTTAGGAAAACAAGGTCCAAACATTAAGCCAAGGATGTGACTATAAAATCTTTTCTTAACATCTCAGTAAACAAAGATGGTGTCTCAGAATACTGTTTAGTCAGACAAACCTAAAGATACTAAGACAAGCTTGTCCAACCCTTGGCCCGCCGGCTGCATGCAACCCAGGATGGCTTTGAACATGGCCCAATACAAATTTGTAAACTTTCTCAAAACATTATGCATGGACCTTTATTTTTATTTTTTAGCTCATCAGCTATTGTTAGTGTATTTTATGTGCAGACCAAGACAATTCTTCCTGTGTGTCTCAGGGAAGCCAAAAGATTAGACACCCTTGGGACGAAGGGCTTGCCTTACAGATCCTCTCTATCAACCAGTAGTGCTCCCTGGAAGCTCACAGACATTGTACCTCAGTCCAAGCTCAAGAAGGACCTGTTTCAAAGAGATTTGTGGGTGTGGCTTTTGCGTAGTGGAATTAAGCCTAAAGGGATTCCCAGAAGACCCATGGAGTTGAAAGGCAGTTATGCTTGGAGAAACACCGTCAGCTGGAAAGAAAAGAGACATAAAGAGTACAAAATGCAAAGAGGCCTTTGGACCACCAAGTATCAACAAATAAAAAGCAGACTGAGAAAACAAACTCCACAAGCACATGTTACCTTTCATGAAAATGAAAGGATGCCTGAGAGGGCAAACTCAAGAGTCTGAAGGGTGAGACTTAAAGCCATAGAGAGCTATTCCTAGGCCTTAATTAGAGACCAAATCAAGGAGCTTCCGTCATTTGCTTGCCTGGATTTCAGAACTACTATCCTTGCATACTTCCCATTTTCCCCTTTGTGAGTTGGAGTGTCTATGGCAGTTATCCTCTTCTTATCCTGCCCTTGTATGTTGGGTGCATGGGGCCAGATAACTTGTTTCTTTATTTGCACATGCCTCTATATCAAGAAGAACCACATTCAGGAGTTGTATGTCAGAGACTATACCCAAGAGGGCTGATTTAGGTGATGAGGGTCTGGACTTGGAACTGATGCTCTGTTGGGATGAGACTTTTGGGGACAGTAGGAGGGGTGATGTATATCGCATGTAGGAGAGATGGGAGTCCTTGAGAGCCAAAGGGTGTCCTGTGTTAGGCAGCCTCCAAGATGGCTCCCTTTGATCTCTGACTCCTGGACTCACAGAGTTGTTAATCCTCTCCCCATCCCACATTGTACTAAGGTTGGCCTGTGTGACCAATTGCAAATGGCATAAGTGATGGTATGTCGCTCTCAATATTAGTTTATTAAAGACTGAAGCTTCCATTTTGGGCCTGCTCTAATCCCGTGCTCTCTTGGATCCCCCGTGGTGGGGAAAGCCAGCTGCCATAAGTTGAGGACATTCAGGCAGTCTGGTGGAGGCCCACATGGTGAAGAAGTTCCAGCCAATAGCCATGTGAGTGAGCTTTCTTGTAAGTGAACCCTCTAGTTCCAGTCAAGGCTTCAGATGATGCAGACCAGATTGACAGTTTGACCGTAACCTCATGAGATACTATGTAGAAAAAAACTGCTGTCGGCCTTAGACTTCTGTACTTACAAAGGCTTCTTGCAAAATCGGCTTGGCTGGCATCCAGGAATTTGGATTTAGGGGAGGCCTGACACCATTTCCTAATGGACAAGAGTGGTTCACTGTGCCTAAACTGTAAACAATATTATTTATGCTGAGCACCTGCTTTCCATATGGGAGTCTGGGATTTTTATATGTGGTAGGCAGAGGGTGTGTAATGAGCAACCCTCAGTAAAAACCTTGGGCCAGGAGTGCTGGCTTACACCTGTAATCCCAGTGACTCAGGAGGCTGAGGCAGGAGGATAGCTTGAGGCCAGGAGTTCAAGCCAACCTGGGCAACAGAGCAAGATGCCGTTTCTGAAAACAGTTAGAAAATTAGCCAGGCACGGTAGTGTACGCCTGTAGTCCTAGATACTCGGGAAGCTGAAGTGGGAAGATTGTTTGAGCCCAGGAAGTCAAGGCTTCAGTGAGCCGTTAACTGTGCCACTGAACTCCCGCCTGGGTGACAGAGTGAGACACCCCCAACCCCGAACTCTAAAAAAAAAACAGACAGACAAAAACATTGAGCACTAAGTCTGTGATAAGCTTCCCTGGTAGACAGCATTTTCCACTTGTCACGATATGATGCTGGAGGAATTAAGGCCATTCTGTGTGATTCCACAGCGAGAGAACTCTTGGAAACTTGCATCTGGTTCCTTGTCTGGCAAAGAGAAAAGGTGCTGATTTTGCTTTATATTCTTTTGCTATAATAAATCCTAGCTATGAATAATATTATATGAGTCCTGTGAATCCTCTTAGCCATCACTGAACCTGGGGGTGGTCTTGAGGACCTCCAACCCAGAGCTCCTGAGCTAGGAGCACCTAGATCTTCCTAGACCCTCAGAAACCATAGGACAATAAATATTTGTTATTTTGAGGCACTGAGTTTTGGAGTAGTTTGCTTCACAGCAATAGGTAACTAATTCTGGAAGCCAGTCATTTCTCTCTTCCCAGCATTTAGTTTAGTGTCTTGGAACATAGGTGTTAAAGAAATATTTGTTGAGTGACTTGACACTATTTCTGCCTTTGAAGAATTTCATAGTCCATTTGGTTCCTTTGCTGGAGGAATCTAAATCCTGGCTTGGTATTACGAAGCAGGCTTACTCTCTTTTTTCTTTGGCCTAGAAGAATCAATGGCAGTGGCAACAGCCTGTCTTAACGTTGTCAGGTTCTGCCATCTTCCCTGTTAAATGAGATCCATGGGTATAAGAATTAGTGTATGACCATGCCTCTTCTCTTTTACTCACTTCTTAGGTCCTTTGATTTTTATTTTCTCTCCCTTCTATGTCATGGCAGTGGTAGCTATTCTCACCATTGAAATAAAAACTTCTTCCTGCTGAAAAATTAATTACCAAATGTTTCAGGGCCTTATAAGATATTAATATTTCCATATCGAGTCTCGCCTCTTACTCTTGTCATATGATTGCCTTGAGAAAAGTTCAGACAAATTAACTTTCCATTTTACATTGCACCCCACTTTCCCAGCTTCTGCAAACTGTCTTGAAATAGACTTATATAGAAAGATAGGAAACATTTCCACTAAAATGACTTTAATGTAGGGAAGAAACTCGAAGTATACACTAAAAGTAGACTTCTTTGAGTCATTTACAGTTAAAAATTATTTTAATCCAAAGGTGTATTTGAGTGTGTGCACAAGTATACACATAGACTGCGCCCCACCCCATACTCATTCCTGTGGCACACTTCTTGGTAGTTGTTGGTACTGTTAAATAAAAATTACAGGAGGCTATCATTTTGGACTAAGCTTCTGCACTTGGCCCCAACAAACCAGATTGAAAATCAAAATGGAGTCACTCATGCTAAAGTTCTATGGCACCTTCCAATAAATCAGAGGAAGGAGATAACAATCTAATTTTCCCAACAGGGAAGTTTCAATCTCCAATCAGCCTGATGATGAAGTTCTCTCTGCTTTAATCCTTACAACAAAAAGTAACCTGAAGGAACATGATGTTAACTAGATATTTTTTCCCTATTGTTCTGTTTCCCTGTTCCTGGATTACAAAGAAAGTAACTATGCAATGACCAATTGCTTTTGTTCTGTGTTTCTGCTTTCTCTAGCCCTTTTCTGCTTACAAAGCCAACCATCTCTGTCCACTCATTGTAGCACTTATTAATGGCAATACTTTTGCACCAAAATATTTAATGGAATGAAGTGTTGTTCTATTCTAAAATTGCAAATAAAGCTACTTGAGCTCCTTAAAGTAAATTTGTTGTAATTTTGTCCTTTGACAGATCCTTTTCCTCCTCTTCGAGTCTCCTTCCAGTTCAGCAGATGACCTTGATTATGAGTTTCCTGAGAATCCCAGGGTGATCTAATAGAAACTCTCTCATTTATCTTCTTTCCATCTAATTTTTTACAATTTTTATTGTTTTTTCTAGTGTCAGAGCATCATCTGTCTTTGTTTCAAAGGGTTCTAGTCCTGCTTTCAATCCCATATACTTGGGCCTGATGGATCTTTCGAAAGTGAAATTCTGGCCCCATGATGGCATCATTTGAAAACCTCCGATGACTGTTTCCTGAGGAGGGTGAACTTTCTCTGCTTTCCTGCCTCCGTTTTGCTCATGGCATTCCCTTGAATTAGGTTCAATGAGTGGAATACAACTTTGAAGGCAATTCCAGAGATCCAACAAAAACCCAGGAGATTGGAAGGAATTCATATTTGTCGAAAAACATGTAGCTCGAAAATATAAAAAAAAACCCAATAATGCAAATAAAACCCAACACAGTATAACAACTATTTACATAGCATTTATATTGTATTAGGTGTTATAACTGATCTAGAGATGATTTAAAGTATAGGGGAGGGTGGCATAGGTTATATGAAAATACTACACCACTTTATATTAATATAAGAGACTTGAGCATCTGCAGATTTTGGTGTCCTCTGGGGGGGGTCCTGGAGGCAATCTTCCTGGGATACCGAGGGATGACTGTAACTTATTTTCAGTACTTTGGTAATAGTGTATTTAACGGTCTATTGTTTCTCAGGGTTTGTGGATGATAGTCCATTAGGATCTGAAAATAAGATATTAGAAGTTCTATTTACTTTTTTTCTGTTTTTCTGAAATTTTAAGTGTATATGAAGTTAGGGAATATATGTAGTTTTGAAATAACTAAATATTCATGTTTGGAAATCCACGTTCAAATTTTTGGGTGGCTGGGAACACAACCAAAAAGATACGAAAACCAATAACAATTATATATCAGTAGGCATTTTATAAATAGTCTTTGATATTATTTTGGATATAAGTGATTTGATTGACACTTCTCATTTAATTGCTTATTAGATGGGTTTCTGCTTTGTAGAGAACATTTTAAAAAAATTTAGACAAGCAAAAGTTAGTAAAATCACCTGTGATATGACCACTCAGAGGTAGGCATAATGAACGTTTTATTGTATCTTTGCAGCTAGTTTTCTATACACGTGGACATGATTTTCTTTTAAAAAAGGAACGATCATGATACATTTTTAACTTGTAAAACTCTTATACCTTGCTCTTTGAACTTTAAAGAATGTCATGAACATTTCCTTAGATACTAAACTCTTTCCCCATATATTTTAATGGCCTTATTATATGAACATATAAAAATAATTTATTTTGATGCCTTAATTCATGTGCTGTTGGATTTTTAGGCTCTTGCAGCATTTTCCCCACTTCTCTGCTTGCTATTATAATTCTGAAAAACAGATGCTATTAGCCACGCCTTACATATCTGTGATGTTTCCTGACAAAACTCCTAAAAGTAGCACCTTCCTTTCATAGGTGAGATTTTACCTCTACCTTTGTTGTCTGTCTCTAAGGCAAAGGCAATTTTGTGTAATGGTGAAGAACTCAGGACAGAATTTGAATTGTGTCTCAACCAGTTACTACTGTGTGACTCTGGGCTAGTTGTGAACCTCTCTATTCTTCATTTCCCCTCATCTAATACCAACATTGCTGGGTGGTTGTGAGCAAACAATAAACAAATAATAGATAGTGTAAGCAAACAAATTTTAGCAATTGTTTATAAGGTATTTCTCTTGTCAAGTAAGCAAAGTTAATCATCTAATGGCTCCTATAAAATAAAGCATAGGGCCAGGTGCAGTGGCTCATGCTTGTAATCCCAGCAGTTTGGGAGGCTGACGTGGGCGGATCACCCAAGGTCAGGAATTTGAGACCAGCCTGACCAACATGGTGAAACCCCATCTCTACTAAACATACAAAAATTAGCCGGGTGTGGTGGTGCGTGCCTGTAATGCCAACTACTCGGGAGGTTGAGGCAGGAGAATCTCTTGAACCTGGGAGGTGGGGGTTGCAGTGAGCCAAGATCACGCCACTGCACTCCAGCCTAGGTGACAGAACAAGACTCCATCTCAAAAAAAAAAAAAAAAAACACCCAAAACAAAACCCATAAAATAAAAATAAGGCATAGTTATAGTATTCAGTAAGGTGAATGACACATTAATGACTCCATTTGATCAGTTCTTACATCCAGGAACCATGAACCATGAACACAGCTATCTCAACGTATGGTAGTTTATAGGGATAGTCTGTAATCTTGCAAATTTAAAAGGTAAATAGGAGTCCTTCGGTAGGCAGATTCATATATTGACAAATGAAGGAAGAATTAGTCTTGTTAGAAGAAACTTGCCATTTCGTTTGTGAACAATGTAGTTGATTTATCACAAGCTCAGTGAGGGCAAGGATGGAGCTATTTCACTTTACTATTTGTGTACAGACCCAGCTCTTGGGCCATGGTAGGCACTCAGTGAATATTTGTGAAATACATAAATATTCATGAGCAAATATATCTATACTTTGTTGAATGTATCGGAATGTATGTTGTAAACATAATGAAGGCTTTGTGTGATGAACTGACAATTGACAATGAAATTATTGTCTGCAAAGTGGGCTGGGGCCTTTCAGGCTTTTCTGCTGATTATAGATTCAGAAATAATGCAAGAGGCTGTTGCTCAAAGTGAATCCCTTTCTCCATGCTGGTGGTGTTAATTCGTGTGCTGTTCCCTTGTGTGTGCTCGGTCCTTATTGCAGCTACTGGGTCTGAGCTCACTGTGAAAATCGTGTTTCCTTTATGCCGACCCATAGGGCTCAGTGTTTGATTAACAAGTTTCCCATTTTCTGAGAAAAATACCTAGGTAAATCCCCCTTGGACGACACAAGGATCTGCAGTAATTTACAATCACCGTGTAAGCCTTGTGTTGAATGACATGCTCTTTGTGAGGATATGGCGTAATTTATAATGCTGGCCCCGATGTCCACTCCTAGGGCCTTCTCAGTGCGGTGCCTTGACTCTGATATTGGATAACGTTGACAGTTAAGAGAGGAATGACTTTAGTTGCTGCTGCTGAATTAAAAAAAAAATCAGACATACAGCGTAAATGGATTTTGCTGTCTTCAAAGTAGTGACCTTGGGATAGGTAGAACTCTTTGATGCTTCCATTGATGTTGCTATTGCCCCAAACATTTCCGGAATCCTTTAAAAATTACCTTTAAAGCATGTGGCACATTCTTGTGAATATTTTTAAGTCTAACAAATACTCATTCTTTGTATGAGGCTTTGATTTTTGAAAAGAGTGAAGAGTCACTGGCATCAAGTGCAGCAACTGAGGTGGGTGATGAGGGCAGAGAGCGCTGGTTTTGTTTAGGGCAACATACGGTTTTAGAGGCTTTTAATAATGTCATGAGACTTGTGCATTTGTTCCAAACAAGATTTCCTTTTAAAATAATGTTTGAAATGATGAAATAGTCCAAGCCTACAGAACACAACATCACATGCCGGATAGGCACGTTCCCAGCGTGGATGTTAAACAGATGTTAACGTGCTGAGTTTGTTTGCGTGTGTTCTTTCATCTTGCTCTCCTTCCCTGTTTTTTCTTTGAAAGAAAATGTTTTAAATATTCCTAAACACCCCCCTGCTTCCCTCCATACCCGTCTCCCTTCTCCCCTTTTTCCATCAATATTCATACTTCTGCCAATGTCGCCATTCTTCATTCCCAGGTGTGTTTGTGCCTTTTGAGGAAATGTTTAGAAATTTAAAGGAATTATCTTGTATGTGTCCTTCTGACATTGTCTTTGAGGTTTACCCATGTTGATTTGTTTTAACTGCTGTTTTAGTCCATTCGTGTTGCTATAAAGGAATACCGGAGACTGGGTAATTAATAAAGAAAAGAAGTTCATTTGGTTCCTGGTTCTTCAGACTATACAGGGAAGCATGGTGCCAGCATCTGCTTCTGCTGTGAGGGCTCCCAGCTGCTTCTACTCATGGCGGAAGGTGAGGGGAAACCACTGTGTGCAGATCACATTTCAGGAGAGGAGGAGAGAGAGAGAGAGAAAGGGAGGTGCCAGGCTCCTTTCAACAACCAGCTCTTGAGGGAACTAGTGAAGTGAATTTACTCATTATTGCAAGGGCAGCACCAAGCCATTCATGAGGAATCCACCATTATGGCCCAAACATCTCCCATCAGTTCTAACCTCCAACATTGGGGATCAAATTTCAACATGAGATTTGGAGAGGACAAGCAAACCAAACTATTGCAACTGCGCCATAGAATTCCAGTATCTACAAATAAATCAGAGTCTTCATCTGTTCACCTGAGAGAAAGTTCAGATGCTTTCACCTTTTTTGTTATTACAAATAGTGATACACTAGTAACTGTGTGCATATCTATTTAGAAATATGTACTAGAGGTTGTCTAGAGCCAGCACTCAGAGGAAAAATGGCTAGGTTCTAGAATGTGCACATTTTTAACTTAGTGGACATTACCAAATTGCTCTCCAAAGCGGTTGTAATTATGCTTCCATTGGTGGTTTCCCCGTATCATCTTAGTTATCAGATTTTTAATTTTTGCTAATCTGATTGGCACAGAATTGTATCTCATTGTTTTAAATTGCATTTCTCTGTGTTCTAGTGTGATTGAGTGTCTCTTTTGTACTCAGTGGCCGTCCGAGTTTCGTCTTTTGTGAAGTGCCCATTTATATTCCTTGCTAGTCCTTCAATTGCCGTTGGCCTTTTTATTAATGATTTATAAGAATCATTTATAGTTTATTATTAATTATTTGTCAGTTTAATGGGCCCCAAATATCTTTACTAGTCTGTGGCTTATGTTTTCACTTTTTATGATGTCTCTAAACAGCTGTGCTAAATTTTAATGTAGTCATATTTATCCATTTCTCCTTTGTGGTTTGTACTTTTTTATGTGTTTTTTTAAAGAAATACTGCTCTATCCCAATGTCATAAAAGTAATTTCCTATACATTCTTTTAAAGTTTTCAAATGTTGTGTTTCACAGACACTTAGAATTTATTTTTGTGTATATGTAACATTGGAATCCACTTTTATCTTTTTCTATATGGATGTCCAGTTGTCTCAGATGCATGTATCAAATCTTTTCCCACTGTCATACACCACATTCCCAAACACATGTGGCTGTGTGTGGCTTTTGTTCTTTATTTTTATTTTTATTTTTTGAGACGGAGTCTCACACTGTTCCCCAGGCTGGAGTGCAGTGGCGCGATCTCGGCTCACTGCAAGCTCCGCCTGCCGGGTTCACACCATTCCCTTGCCTCAGCCTCCGGAGTAGCTGGGACTACAGGTGCCCGCCACCACGCCTGGCTAATTTTTTTGTATTTTTAGTAGAGATGGGGTTTCCCCATGTTAGCCAGGATTGTCTCAATCTCCTGACCTTGTGATCCGCCCGCCTCAGCCTCCCAAAATGCTGGAATTACAGGCGTGAGCCACCGCACCCAGCTGTTCTTTGTTAATGGTGTGTTTGCTTACTCTGGCTCTACCCTATTTTAATTACCTTAGTCTTATAGGTTTGGGTAGTTTAAGTTTTACTTCAGTTTTCTTTGGAATTGTTTTGGCTATTCTAAGCTCATTGTACTTTCAACTGTATTTTAGGAATGTGGAAGCCCTATTGGGCTTTTGTTGGAATTACTCAGATGATTTACAGATAAATTGTAAGAATTTGCTCCTTATCCTGGGTCTTCTCATCTACAACTACGGTATAGCTATGTTTATTTAGTTCTTTCTTTAGGTCTTTCAATACAATTTTGTAATTTTTGCCATACTTTTCTTACATATCTTTGTTAAATGTCTTTGTAAGTATCTCATTTCTTTCTTTCATTTGTTCCTTTTTTTGAGATAAGATCTCCCAGGCTGGAGTGCAGTGGTGCAATCATAGCTAACTGCAGCCTCAACCCTCCTGGGCTCAAGTGACCCTTGTGCCACAGCTTCTCTCTGAGTAGCTATGATTACAGGTGCTCACCACCACATCCAGCTAATTTAAATTTTTTTTATCCCACCTTTTTTGTTGCTGTCAATGGCATCTTTTTATTATATCTTTTCCTATTGTTGCTGGTATATAGGAATGTTATTTTTGTATAACTGGCTGAACTCATTAATTTTCATGGTTTAGATATACATTATGCAGACAGATAAAATCTTTTAAAATAATGAGACAGGTCTTTTCTTTTTCATATTATGTGACATTCACTTATTTTTCTTGTCTTGATGTACTGACTTGGACTTTCATGATATCACCTGCTTTTGTTAATAAAGTTTTATTGAAACACAGCCACATCCATGTTGTCTGTGGTACCATTGTATTATAACATCAGAGTTGAATAGTTGCAACAGAGACTACCTAGTGTGCAAAGCCTAAATACCTGCCTTCAGGCTGCCTATCTTCACAAAACAGTGTTGAACAGAGGCAGTGATAGTAACCTTTCTTGTCTCATCCCTGGCTTTAAAAGGAGAGCTTGTGCCACCAAGAATAATTGCTGCTTCTGGGTTGGTTGATGTGTGACTTTTATTGGGTTAAGAAAATGTCTTTTTTTTTTTCTTCAACTTTTATTTTAAGTTCCAGGGTACATGTGCAGGATGTGCAGGTTTGTTATATAGGTAAACGTGTGCCGTGGTGGTTTGCTGCACACATCATCCTATCACCTAGGTATTATGCCCAGCATCCGTTAGCTATTCTTCCTGATGCTACCCACACCTCACAGGCCCCAGGATGTGTTGCTTCCTCCCATGTGTCCATGTATTCTCATTGTTCAGTTCCCACTTATAAGTGAGAACATACGGTGTTTGGTTTTCCGTTCTTGTGTTAGTTTGTTGAGGATGACGGCTTCCAGCTCCATCCATGTCCCTGCAAAGGACATGATCTCATTCCTTTTTATGGCTGCATAGTATTCCATGGTGTGTATGTACCACACAAGAAAATGTCTGTCTTAGATTTGTAAGAGGTCTTTTCTTGTTTGTTTTGTTTGTTATTAAAAAAAATCATGATTGAATGTTGGATTTTATC
Organism: Hylobates moloch; assembly: GCF_009828535.3. Lineage (NCBI taxonomy): Eukaryota > Metazoa > Chordata > Mammalia > Primates > Hylobatidae > Hylobates > Hylobates moloch. Next base: position 33,352,027 of record NW_026652291.1, on the reverse strand, counting down.
AAATGTAGTTTTGGCGTCTGATTAGTTTTTCTCTCATTTTAAACATACGCAATTATATTCTTTTGAATTTTTCTATTATTTCTAGTCCTTGGGGCTAGAATCCTCCCCTTTGATGTGCTTTTATAACTTGTGAACTCAGTGGGTCTCATTTTTTCTGTAGGAATTGTCTGCAGCATGGATTCTGGGAATTTTGCTCTAGCTTTTTCCCTGCCCATTCATTAGTCCAGGACCAATTTTTATGTGAATTTCTCAGATTGGGCATTTCCAGACCATATAGGAAGCCTAAATTTGTACCACCAAAATGTTCCAGATGCGGTGGTCTGGAGTTTAAACTTTGCAAGGGAAGACTTTTATTCTCCTCCCCTGGAGACAGACAGAAACATACGAGTCTCTTGGTGGTTGCAGCTCTTTGAGGGGCCTCACTCAGGGCAGCAGCCTTCTACCTCGGGCAGAGCCCACAGACTTTGCCTGTTTCTCCTCTGTGCTAGTTGAAATCTAAATGCCTACTCCCCCTGGACCAATACTTGTTTCTCTCCTTCTCCCTCCCCATGATCCTGTCACTCTCTAAGGGGAGTGAATTTATGCTTGCTTCTGGTTTTAGTTGTTGCTTTGTTTCTGGCACCTGGTAATTTCTTCTTTCTTATTGCAGGTTCAGCTATGAATTTAAAAAAATATATAATATTTCCAGGTGCTTGTAGGATTTCCAGGTGCTTGTAGGAGGTGAGTGTGAATGTGTGTCTTCTCATCCTCTTGCTGAAATGAGAGGCTGCCCTCTAAATGACATTTCAATATTGAAAAGATAAACAAAACCCCAATAAAACAAAAAGCAACCGCCAAAATCAGCTCCCTAACCATGAGCCAGGCAGCACGTGAAGTCCTTTGATATTAGCTCGTGCCATTCTTATGAAACTCTGTAACTTTTTTTAAATGGAGAAGTTAAGAAACTGGCCCAATCCCATGTCAGGGCAGAGCCAGGCCAAAAACCCCTCTGTTTTATTGGCTGTTACCTCATTTTACATGTCTGAACAGTAATAACAGTGGGTGTTAAGTGTACCCTTCCTAAAGGTAACTACTACAAAGGTCAACACTATTTTCCATCTAACATTCCTAATATACTTTTACACATTAGTCTCACCTGGTAATTCTAAGATAGAATAATGATCATGCTTGTCTGTGAGAATTAGCAATTTTTTTTTCATGGATTTAAGTTCAAGAAAAATCAGAAAGTAGCAGTTCAGGAGTTTTCAACATTTGTAAAAAGGCAGATGGGTGCATCATTAGCATTTCCTTCTGAGTGAGGTAGCTCTCCAGGGACTAGGAACCCATTGTTTTCCATGTTGGCAAGATATTAGATAAATATGTCTTACTCTCAGGTTTACTAAGACATGTTTTAAAGATACATTGTCATGCATGTGGTTTGTGGAAGGCTATAGGGACGTGGATTTTTATATTCTCTCTAGACTGATTTGCCCATACTCTGAAATCAAGGCAGATGGTAAAGGTGGAGTCAGTGGTCATTCTGTTTTTTTGATTAGGGGTTTATAGATGGCTGACATTTTAATCTCAGTTAATGAGTGAGGATGGACTCCAGGGTACTTCACCACAGCTCACTCTTGTTCGTGATCTAATTTAGCAGAATCTTAATTTGAATTAAAAGACAGCCCTGGGAATGTTAGCTCGGCCCTTGCGAGAGCATTCTGGAATGCTGCATGTTACCTGATGCTACCTGAGATGTAGGTGCTTGGGCAGTCATAGCCTCTCTGAGCCCTGACCTGTCAGGGAGAGGTTGAGAAGTGGCAAAACTTTGATTCTACTAGCTGCAAAGACCGATGTCACCATGAAGTTATATTAATGACTTTGACAAGAATTTTCTCAGTGTACAGTAGGCATATTTGCTGAATGAGCTGATCTTGTAATCCCAGTATATCTGGAGTAGTCAATTATGAATTTTCTAATTAGCTTGATGTTTGCTCTCCCAGCTAAGTGAGCTCTTGTGAACTCTGCTAGAATCTGGATTTCCAAATGGTCTGACAGGAGGAAAGGAAAGGATTGGGCCAAGGTGGCCATTGCAAGTCAGTTTCTTGTAAGGCAAAAATTTACTCAGACCAAGTGCCTTTCTTTTCTGTTGTCAGAAAATACCCATTCTTTGTTTCTCACAACCGTTAACCTGTCCTAGGATGAACCGGTTCTGCCTCCCTTTGCTGTTTTCTGCATTAGTACTTGGAAAAGCCTGTGTCTGCATGGTCTGAGGTGTGACCTTCACGGTGGGCACGACTTGTCTCTCTTCTCTGCCTGAAAGGAAGCCACTGTTTTCTAATCTCTGTAACTGCTCTGTGAATTCTTCTTCTTCCTGATGACTAAGTGTGATTATTCTCCAAGGTCTTTATCTTTTTGCAAGTTTTCTGAGATATTCACCAATAAGCACGAATACTTACTGAATATGTTTTGTGTGCCAGGCACTTTTTAAAGCACTTTAAAAACAATAACTAATGTTTATTAAGCATCTACTCTGTGCCAGGCACTGCTTTTGGTACAAAAGATGTGAAATAAACCACACAAAGACCATCCCTCTTGGAAACTCTCTTTTATTGAGATCCAGCCAGATGATAGAACACATCAGTAAACAACCATAGACTTCAGCAGGTGGTGACATGTGCTCTGAAGGAGAAATGCAGTCCGAGTAGAGAGTGACTGTGCATGATGAGCTGGTCAAGGAAAGTCTGTCTGATAAGGGGATATTTGAGAAGAGCACTTCTCCAAGGAAGTGAAGGAGCAAGCCCAGTTTGCTTCCGGTTTCGTCCTCCTTGTGTCTTGCCGACCGGGACCAAGCATGACTGGCGTGGAATGAACTCTCTGTTCTCTGCTGGTGGAGCCACTTTCTCCCAGAGCCCAGGCTCTAGGTCTGAACCCTGATCCTTCTTTTCACTTTTCTTTTCTAATGGCCAGATGTCTTTGTCCTTCCTTTGAAACAGAAGTGACAGCAAAATTTTCTCTGCCACAGCCATTGTGGATAGGAAGCCGCTGCCTGGCTGAGCGCTTTGCCGCTTTATTTCTGAATTCCTGTGCCAGCCTCCTCAATGATCTTAGCTGCTAGTCTTGCTCTTCTCGCCCATCTGTGGCCACCAAAGCACTGGAACACATAAGCCATTGTTTGAGTGCTTACTCCATACCACACACTGGGTCCTCACAAGAACTTGATGCTATTACAATATGTTTTTTTTTCTTTTTTCCTTTTTCTAACTTTTTTTTTTTTTTTTTTTGAGTTGGTGTTTCGCTCTTGTCACCTGGGCTGGAGTGCAATGGCACGATCTCAGCTCACTGCAAGCTCTGACTCCCAGGTTCAAGCAATTCTCCTGCCTCAGCCTCCTGAGTAGCTGGAATTACAGGCGCCTGCCACCACACCTGGCTTATTTTTTTTTTTGTATTTTTATAGAGATGGGGGTTTCACTATGTTGGCCAGGCTGGTCTCGAACTCCTGACCTCAGGTGAGCCACCCTCCTCGGCCTCCCATAGTGCTGGGATTACAGGCGTGGGCCACTGTGCCCGGCCTTTTTTTAAAGTTTTATTTAGGTTCAGGGGTACATGTGAAGGTTTGTTATGTAGGTAAGCTCATTTCACGGGGGTTTGTTGTACAGATTATTTCATCAGCAAGGTATTAAGCCTAGTACCCAATAATTATTTTTTCTGCTCCTCTCCTTCTGCCACCCCCCACCCTCAAGTAGACCCCAGTGCCTGCTGTTTCTTTTTGTTCGTAAGTTCTTATCATTTAGCTCCCACTTATAAGAGAGAACATGCGGTATTTGGTTTTCTGTTCCTGCGTTAGTTTGCTAAGGAAAATAGCCTCCAGCTCCATACATGTTCCCACAAAAGACATGATCTTGTTATTTTTTATGGTTGCATAGTATTTCATGATGTATGTGTACCACATTTTCTTTATCCAGTCTGTCAATGGGCATTTAGATTGACTCCATGTCTTTGCTATTGTGAATAGTGCTGCAGTGAACATTCATGTGCATGTGTCTTTGTGGTAGAATGATTTCTATTCCTCTGGGTATACACCCAGCAGTGGGATTGCTGGGTCGAATGATAGTTCTTTGAGGAATTGCCATACTGCTTTCCACAATGGTTGAACTAATTTGTTTTTCTTTTACAAAGTTTTTTTCAAGACTAGTCAAGTATACTAGTGAGAAGGGAGAAAAAAGAACAAGGAGTTTGATCTGTAACTGACTGAACAATCAATGGAGATGTGTCTTACCTTTGGACCAGTTGCTATTACAATTATTATTCCCATTTTGCAGAGAAGGAAACAGACTTTCCTATGGCCACTTGCTAATCCAGGAGGTGGCTAAGCCAGTATTTGAACTCAGGTCCAATGGAATCCACAGGCTCCTTCTAGCCACCAGCCCAAGCTTCACGTACCCTGCTGTGGAGCACCATGGAGACCCTACTTTGCTCTTTCACTCTTTGGCTCAGGATTCTTTCATGCTTCCCGTTATCTGTGGGATAAAAGTCCAAATGTTCTGGAATAATATTTGAGGTCTTTCATGCCTGGACCATACTTTGCCTGTCTTCTGGTTTTGTATCTGAGCTCCCTCCTGTAACAACCTTTGCTGAACACACTCAAATGTATCATGGAGGTAAACACAGTGATGCCTGTGTTTATACAGTGAGCGCTTTTTCTTTCCCTTTACCTGAACTCTTTCTTCATGCCCCAGCTCAGACTCCACCTCCTCTCTTACCTTCGTCTGTGTCCATCTTTACTTCCAGCCTCCCCTCTCAGTTAGAAGGCATGTCCTGCCTATTTCATGCCATTGCTAACATCAGAGGACCTAGCTCCTATAGTTCTTATTACCAACTTGCCATTCCCATGAATTTCCTTAGCCCTTGATCCTAAACTATTGAGAAAGCTTACATATCCAAAATTAGTCTAACTTTTCTAGGCAATGGTCTTGGGAGAGGTACGTATTTCACTAGGGCTTCCCAGGGCTGGAAATATATTTGATGGAGCTCCTTTTTCTAAATTGCCTTCCGGCTACCCAAGAAAGTCAATTTCCTTCTTTAATGCTGTGACTCCTTTTTGGACTGATGATGGCACGATTCCAGTTCAGTCACCTATCTGAGTCATCAGTAGGGACTCCATTTAAAATTTGACTCTTTCCCTAAATTGAATCAATTCTCAAGGGATTAAAACTAGATATTCACTAGAACATTCCACAGGAAAATTTAGAAATAAGAGTTCTGAAAATGTTTGCTCCAAATGTCAAGGGGTGAAACTGAGAGAAGGCAACTGGAACATTTCTCTTAATCCACTGTCCCTCACTTACCTGCTTGGCAGAAAGAAGGGGAGGGAAGGAAAGCTTTAGAATAAAAAGAGAAATGTTCAGAGGCAGTTTGAGTCATGAGGAAACAGCTAAAACTTCCAAAACAGAAACTGAATGACATCCTCTTCCTAATTCAAGCCTTCCTCAGGGGAAAATTGAACAGAACATTTCACTTGAAAAATGGAATGAGACATGGTCCTGGCGTATTTGGAAAGATAAATGACAGAGGCAGGAGGAATACAGTGGAAGGGAATGCCATTTATTTACAAATGCTTCTCCTCAGGTAAGGGAGGGGATTTCACAGAGAGACGGAGGTGGAACCGCAGGGGGCTTGGTCCAAGTTAGAACACGAACTTACTCCTTGCTCTCATTTCTGGGGAGAAAGCCATGTATACCTCCAGCATTCAGAAGTGCTCTCGACAATGAGCTCATTGAGATTTGCTACTCGATTAGATTCTGCTTTGTACATGTAGCACTTAGCACTGTGTCTAGCACATAACGAGGACTCAGTAAATATTTGTTGAATGAATGAAAAATAATTGCTGGCTGGGAGAAGTTGAGAGGCCTTGTAATTCTGCACTGTCATTTCTGGTAGTGACCACCAGGTGGTGCCTTCTTAAGAACAGGAGGAAATGAAATCCAATGAACACAGAAGGCTTGGGGTTGACTCAGAACCTTGCCCCTGTGCACAGCGTCTAACAGTACATCACAATTTCTTGTTCCTAACGTTGAATGTGCACACAGGATTCAGATACGTGGCTGGCACTGACTTTCTTTACTTGAGTCAAGGTCAAGTAAGGTTTTCATCGTTGGCTGAGCTCTGGGATTTAAAACCAGTTCTATCCCAGGCCAAGTGGGTTTCTGTTGTTCCTGCTTATCTAACCCTGTCCTCCAGGAGAAAACATGCTGCCCTTGCTTCCATATTTTCTCAGAAATCCGTCCCCAGCATCACTAATGGATTCATACCCAGCTCTTGCACTCATGGGTTGAAGAACTGGGTACCCCTGTGTATTTTAAGCAGCTACCTGATGAGTACCTATGTTGAAATAGGTTTCTGTGGTCGAAATTCTCAGAAAAGTCCCACAAGATGGGCATAAATGAAGAAACCAGCTCAGCAGGCTTAGGTGGCTTTCCCAAAGTAACACAGATAAGTGAGTTGGCAGAGAGGATTCCAGCCCAGGACCATCTGCCCTTGGGTTGTATTGTGATCTCTATTCTGTTTTATGTGGAGTGAGTTTAATGTATCTGCATTAACGAGATCCAGGGACAAAAATATTACAAAATTCAAGGAACGTGAAGCAATGTCCTATAGAAGGAGGACAGTTCACTATCAGTGTGAGCCAACACACTCAGCTCTTGGCAGTTTTCAGACAGATGCAAAGAAATACTTAGCCTGAGGCTTCTTCGTGCCCATAAACCTAATTAAGGGTACTAGAGATTCTGATTAGCAAGAGCTAGGGATGGAGAGGCTGAGTGAGACTATATGTGTCCCTATGTTTCTGTATATAAAGACAGGAAGAGGGAGTTTGAGGGAACGAGTGAGTTAAATCCTAAGCAGACCTGGAAAACTATCATTTTGCCAGGACTGGACTTGAGCAAAACAACAGCCTTGAACCTCAGGCCCATTGAGCCCTCTGCTCCAACAGGGCCAGATCAGCATCCAATATTCCCCTTCAAGTTGTATCTGTCCCGTGTCTTGGTGTTTCTGGGTTCTGTTATTTGGTGGGTCACAATTAATTATACAGGGTTAACAAAAATAGATTAATGTAATGTACTTGCCGAATAGTGTTTCTTTGGGAGAAAATGACTTAACTCACCTAAAATATCTCCAGGCATAAAAGATTTAATGTTGGGAATATCAGGAGTGATTAACCTCTGAGAGAGGTTGAAGGGAAGCAAAATTGGACAGGAAGGATAGGAGGACAGGAGATAGGGGATTTCAGGTGGGGAGAGCCTCTTAGAGTGTTTTATTTCAGACCTTACTCTGTGCCTTTCCATAGGGCCAAGTCTGATCATCCTGTTTCTATGGTCTGAAATATCTTTGAGCCCTTCAGAAACTTTCAAATTAGTAATATACGTGATTAATATTTTTGACACTTACATGTTAGGAACTAGACATTGTTTCAGTAATCCCTAGAGGAGCCTTGAGCGGTAGATGCTGTTATTCTTTCTTCCCCCTTTCTTTTAAATAATGAAATAGAGGTTTAGGAAGGCCCAAAGATAGTTGATGGCAGAGCCAAGATCCAAAGCCCATGTGTGGTTATAAAGCCATGCTCTTACCACTATATTATGCTGTAAGAATAAAGGGGCAAACCTCAAAGTAAAAGCTCTCACTGTCAGTAACACAGCAAAAAATAATTATTCGTTCAATAATGAGTAGGATGAATAAAACAGACAAACCTCATCACATGAAGTTGAACTTCAGAGAATAGTTGAATAAAAAGTTCCCTCAAACGTAGGAGAAACCTGATTGTTTCATAGCCTTGGTAATAAGTAGCCATCAGGGGCCGGGCGTGGTGGCTCACACCTGTAATCCCAGCACTTTGGGAGGCCAAGGCAGGTGGATCATCTGAGGTCAGGAGTTCGAGACCAGCCTGGCTAACATAGTGAAACCCTGTCTCTGTTAAAAATATGAAAATTAGCCAGGCATGGTGGCACATGTCTGTAATCCCAGCTACTGAGGAGGCTGAGGCAGAAGAATCGCTTGAACCCAGGAGGCAGAGGTTGCAGTGAGCTGAGATCGTGCCACTGCACTCCAGCCTGGGTGACAGAGAGAAACTCTGTCTCAAAAAGAAAAAAAAAAGTAGCCATCAGAACCCATTTAAAATCTGTTCATTTGGTCAACAACAACTTGTCTTAGTGAAAGTTGGTTTTAAAACTGGCAGAACTGACCAGTGTCAAATCCTTACTTCAGCCCATCGGGGATGGACAGTTTCCAGTAAACATCTCTCTTGAGTGCCAGCCAATCAACGAATCAATTACAGCCTCAGCTGAGCACCCACGTGCTGTCAACCCACGTATGCCTCTGAACATCTCACAACCACAGAGCTCCATGCTTTCAAAGCCCTCTAAGCCATCAGCCATCTGTCCTGCTCACAGACACTGTTTGGCCAGCATAGCTCTCTTCTACGATGAGCAATGTATTCAGCCTTGGAGTTCTGTGTCAGATACTAAGTGGTGATCTCATTGTTATTTGAAAAAACAAGCACACATCAGTATGTAGTGTATGGCTACAGAGACAATAGCACAGGTAAGAGGTTGGGTAGGGCAGGTGGTGGGGAGGCTACTTTGGATGGGAAGCTCAGGAGAGCCTCTTTGTGGGTGGAAGATTTATGAAGAGACCTATACGATTTGAGAAGGGTCCAGACATTCACAGATCTAGGCCTGGGGCTTCCAAAAAGAAGGAAAGGTCTTAAGGTAGGAGAGGATGCCTGCGTGTCTGGGGAAGGAGTAGAAGATGAGGCTGGAGAGGAAATGGGCGGAGGCTGATCCTTCAGGGCCTTGTGGGTCACGGCATGGTCAGGATTTGGGATTTTGCTTCAAGTCCAATGGGGAGGCAAGAAACCACCCAGGGAAGGACTATGTCCTCTGCTTTGAGAGAGAGAGAGAGAGAGAGAGATAGAGAGAGAGAGAGTGAGTGTGTGTGTGTGTGTGTGTGTGTGTGTGTGTAATATACACTTGCACATATGTGCATACTGAAAGAAAGGGGATGGGGGCTTAGGGTCAGGAGTGCCTCTTAGAGTCTCTTACTTTATACCTTACTGTATATCTATAAATGCACATACATGCATATATACACACAAATTTTGCAGTTAGGTTTAAAGATCCTGTAGATCTAGAAAAATGTCTATGACATTGAAAATGTGAGTCAGTACACCCTCCACTGTGTGCTACCAAATCTGCCCACCCTCTTCCACTGGGAGTCCCATAAATGAAGTGATTTTACTACCCCTGTTGTAGCCCAGTGACAGATGATCAGTGATGTCAAAAGCGTGATTCTGGAGAAGTTGGTCACTTTGTTGCAAAGCTGCTGTATCATTTCAGGTACATAGTCTGGGAGGTACATAGTCTAGGGTCAGAGTAGAGTCTCAAGCCATTGTGCATGCCTGCCCAAGACAGAGTGGAGTTGGTCTACTCCTAAATATATTAACCATTTTTTCCCTTAGTCATTACATGTAAAGCTTCATGTCTGCATTTGTCAGTTATGATTTATCCGGATCACCTTTCTTACAGAAAGGGGTAGATGCCAATCAGAAGACTGGAATAGGCTTCCTTTTCTTTCTTTTGCACAGTTGTGTCTTCGGTGAGATGACTTGACTCTCTGATGTTGAGAGTGTTTTTGTTAATTTTTGAAGCATGATCTCAGTTGGTTTAGGATATGAATGCCATATATGCTCATGTTTTCGTTTGGGGACTGCTGCTGTGCTGGGTGACTGTGTGTTTGTGCTGCTGGCCCTTGCTGACACTGATATTGGATTTACAAAGCCAACCTTGCAGTTTTGTGTGAGCAGGTAGGCTACCTTTAATTTATGGTTGCTTTGCCCTTCCGAAAACATGAACTTCTATCTGGTTGGAAGTCATTTTCTTTTTCATCGATCTGAACTACTGAACCCATTTCTTCAGGCACACCTCCAGACTGCCTTGGATATTTCGAGGATATGTTTTGCGTGTTCACATTTGAACTGCAGCTTGGTTTGCAGACACCCTCTCCTTAGATTGGCAGCTGTTTGCAGAATTCCTGAGTACCAGTTACATCCAGTAGCAGGAAATAAAAGACAAACAAGGAACTAGTAGAGCTCAAGGTATTCTTTCATCCTTCCTCCTTCTTAGCTAATACGTCTTATAGTTAGCTCTGAAAGGAGAATTTATTTAAACATACTAAACACTGTGCATAGTGACTCTTACATCTTTTGTGATAATAGCATGCCAATGCTATACTTCAAAGTGCAGTGAATAAGCCCTGTAGAGAAATATCCTCATGATATGGTTTCAAAGGACAGGCATCCTTCTGGAACATATTGTTATCTTAGGTTTTTGTTTTAAATGTCAGCACATGGAGACCTCATTCTAAGGCTGTGTCTGTGCTCCACTAGTGAGTATGGAAGGCTTAGGTGATTCATGGTGGGAAGTTGAAGTAACTGGAGAAGACTTGGTGCTGTTTGGCTTTAGTGAAATTTTTAGAAGCTGTAGTTGAAAAACCAACACAGATTGGCCTTCTGTTTGTTGCTTTTGGTTGTCTAGGGACTGCAAAGTAAAAACTAACATTTTCTTGACGTCTTTCTGACAGTTTCTCATCTGTAGGTCAAGTCATAGTTGAAATATGACATAAATATTTGGAGTCATAAAAGCAGAATCTCCATAACACATTAGGTGGTTTCTAGAGTAATGCTCACTTTTATTGTTTGGGTTCCATTGATGAGTTAGGCAGGGTTATATTTTAAGAATTTTCTTACATCAGGAAGAGTCAACAGAGGATGAATAACATGTTTTGAACGTGGACGTTGCTTGTAAGTTGCAGGACGCTTGTAAACACTATTGAGTGTCACCTATAGCAGGATCCAGTTTTTCTTTATCTCTCTTTCTGTGACAGCTACGCGGGTTCTATGTTGGAGTCCCATAGTATAGTTTCAAATGCAATAGCCACTGCATAATCCTTGTCACCCAAAGACTGCAGATCTTGACAGAAATTGTACAACAGTGGCCTTGCTGAGTAGTGATGTACATTTCTTTTGTCATTTGGCCACATAAGAAAACTGCAGTCATCACTGTATTTTGATGCATCAGACTCTGTGTCCTCTGAGTATGATTCAGCTGTTGGATTTATGAAAGTATCTAGAGTACCTCATGTTCAGTGATGTGAACTGCTATGAAAGTTCCCTGCGTGTGTTCTGCTGGATTTCTTAAGTTATATCTTCACAGAGAGGGCCTGCCTCTTACACAGTCTGCATCCAGCACCCATAAGTACTTTCCTTTGCTGCAGGAGCAGGAACTGAACCCAACTGTGGATGGGGTGGGAATGTGTGTTCTGATTCCTGCTAATTAGCGGTAGGATGTGATAAATACATTCCAAAGCAATGCCTGGTAGAAGTGTTCCCCTACCTACATGTGACAAGAAGCATTTTCCTCCCTTCATTTGGATAGAGGAAGGACTTTGGATAAGGAAAAAAGATAAAGAAGATCTTGGACCTTAAGCTGGAGAGAGGAAGGTCAAGTGCTTTATTTTTTCTGTGATGAGAACCAGCTCATTTGAGAACTGAAGGTGAATACTGAGTGTCATATTTAATAAGTAGTGATGGAATTTGCATTTCTTCCTTGAGGTCAGTAGTTTGCTTTCGTAGATAGGAGTTTAAATTCTGAGCAAAATATGCAATCTTTCTCTCTTTCTTTGATTCTTATCCTGTCAATTTTCTCATCATTCTACAGAGGGCTAAAAGGTAAAGAGTTCTAAGATCTTCGCATTGTCTGGGAAGAAGTGGAAATGTTAATATTAGTCTTTTTTTATTATTGTACTTTAAGTTTTAGGGTACATGTGCACAACGTGCAGGTTTGTTACATATGTACACATGTGCCATGTTGGTGTGCTGCACCCATTAACTCGTCATTTAGCATTAGGTATATCTCCTAATGCTGTCCCTCCCCCTCCCCCCACCCCACAACAGTCCCGGGTGTGTGATGTTTCCCTTCCTGTGTCCATGTGTTCTCATTGTTCACTTCCCACCTATCAGTGAGAACATGCAGTGTTTGATTTTTTGTCCTTGCGATAGTTTGCTGAGAATGATGATTTCCAGCTTCATCCATGTCCCTACAAAGGACATGAACTCACCATTTTTTATGGCTACATAGTATTCCATGGTGTGTATGTGCCACATTTTCTTAATCCAGTCTATCATTGATGGAATGTTAATGTTAATTAATAAGTTATTAATGACACATGTTGTAATTATTAGGCTAACCCCTAAAAGGATAGTAAAGAGCATATAACTTCCATATTAATGGTTAAAGATGTGCCAAACAATAGCAACAAAGGAGGAGGAAAATTTGAACATTGGGACAATGGTGGTAGATGTAAACACAAATATTTCAGCAATTATATTACATATAAATGGGCTAAATGATGCAATTAAAAGATAAAGACAGATGGATGAAAAAACTTTTCAGGAGACGTATTTAAAAGATAAGGAAATAAAAGTTTGAAAAAAGGATAGAAAAATATTATGCAAATACTAAAGGAAAGCAGCTGTAGGTTGGCTGGTATCAGTGTTGATCATATCGTGGACATGGTTGATTATGGTATGAGTTTGTGCCTTATGTTGTAAGTTATTCACAATCAGAGTTTCTTATAGTTAGAAAAAATTAGATGATCAAATTGTATAATTACTAGAAAGATTTCATAATTGTTACTGATTTCTTTTTCTGTTAGATAAAGGTGTAGGCTTTTTACTGTGCCTGAAGAGGTCTTTCAGCCATGATGTGAACTATGTACCATTATGTAAGATAAGTGGAGCGTAAATACTTTGTTCAAACAATTGTAATTTAATTGGAAACCTCTTGTGTTAACAATATCATTATCCTAAAGGTGAAAGGGGTGGGAAGAATACAGTAGAAATCAAGTTCCCTGGGGCATAGACTTTACAGCCAAAAGTAAAGTCATTTTTTCCTGACCAGTGATTTTAGCTTAAAACAGGTCAATGATATTCTTCAAATAAAGCAAAATTTGATTGGATTCATTTGCAGCTGATATGGATTCTGGGGCTTGATAGCACTTACATATTAAACCGGAAATCTAGAAATAAGAACTTTAGCAACAACTTTTTTTTTTTAGGATTTGAGTTAAGTTATTAATAGGATGCAAGACACTTAGGTTGTAATTGTGGGTAAGCATAAATATATACTGAACAGATTCAGGCACTGGCCAAGTAGACTCGGTTTTTTTCAGGAGATCATGTTCATGCAAAGGTATAATTTCTTCTTTCTGAAAAACTTCTATTTTGAAAATATCAAATGATAGAATTCCCCCTGAAATTTTTTATTGTGCTGTTTAAGGAATGGTATTTTACACATTAGTGATAATCCATGAATGCATGCTATGAATGGATACTTAGGAAACATTTCCTACATATCCATGGAAAGATAATTATTTTTAATATTTGAGTGTACAGACTGTTAGGCTTTTTTCTATGAATAAGATGTTTATAATGTAGAGGTGTACTTATAGAGTATACAATTTTTATTGTGTTCTTTTAAATGGACTATTTAATATAATTGACATATTTCCCATGGAGTAAAAACACTATTTAGATGCTTGTGGTAACATAACTCCTCAAATCTTAGTGACTTAAGACAGCAAAGGTTTATTACATGGCTAAGGTAGATCAACAGGGAAACTGCTCATTGGAGGTGAAGACTCCATGCTAACACTGATGGGAGGCTCCGTCCATACACAGGCACTCACAGTCACCAAAGCACCATAGGAAAATATGGCAATCCTTGCACTGGCTCTTAAAGCCTTTCTAGAAGAGAAATAACACTTGCTTGTATTTCATTGACCAAAGCAAGTCATGTGGCCATGCTAACTTCAAAGAAGGTGAACAAGCGCAATCCTGCATGTCCAGGACTGGACTATTAGGGAACAGCCTAATTGACTACCCCAGATTGCCACTGACAACACTTTTTTAAATGATTGGGATAAGACTCCAATAAATGCCTATGCCATAGTTTACAGAGTTAGCCCATTTTAATGTTTGCAGTGCCAATACTGTATTAATAATGCTGAAATGGACATTTTGGTATAGTCACCATTCCTCCACACTGCTCCTTTTCTGGGGTACTTAAACTAATCCTAGATTAAGTCTCCTGTTGTATAGTTTAATGGACTGCTGTATGTCTACTTTGTAGCACTTATTTTCTGCCAACACGCTATAAATTTCATATAGAGACCACACCTTTTTTCAGCGCTGTGTCTGCTAACCGTTACCTAATAGATATTAAATGAACATTAATGAAGGAATGAATTAATTGGGGAAGTGGGAAGGGTAAATTGGTAAAACTGTTATTAAGGCTTTTTCTATATGTTCCCAAATTGCTTTCCAAAAGAATTATAGCAAATTCACATGTGAGTCAGCAGTGGTTTATCAGTTTACCACCCATTGCCACCACTGGTTATTTTCCTTTGCTAAATGGAAAGTCAAAATAAATAATATCTCGATATTTTTAGCATTGTAATTGGCATATCTTTGATTATCAATAAGACTGGGTATTTTTCATACATTTGGTTTTTGTTATTGTGATAAAAACATAACAAAAGTTACCATAGTAACCATTTTTTAAGTGTACAGTAAAATACAACTATGTGTACATTGTTGTGCCACAGATCTCTGGAAACTTCATTTTGCAAACCTGAAACTCTTTGACCATTGAACAGTAACTGGTCTTCACCCTCCTCCAACACTTGGCACCCACCATTCTACTTTTTATTTCTAAAATTTCGACTACTTAAGTATACCTCATATAACTAGAATTATGCAGTATTTGTCTTTTTGTGACTGGCTAATTTTGCTTAGCATAATGTTCTCAAGGTTCATCTATATTGTAGCATATTGCCAGATTTCCTTCTTTTTAAGGCTGAATAATATTTTATTTTTTATATATATATATATATCAAATTTTAAAATCTGTTAATCCATTGACATTTAGGTTACTTCTACGACTTGGCTATTGTGAATAATGCTGTAATGTACATGGTGTGCACTTATCTCTTCATGATTCTATTTTTGATTCTTTTGAATATACAGATGCTTAACTTACAGTTACGTCCTGATAAACCCATCATCAGTTGAAACTATCATAAGGTGAAAATTCATTCAATAGAACTAACCAATTAAACACAATAGCTTAGCCTAGCCTACCTTAAACATGCTAAGAACACTTAACATTAGTCTATGGTTGGGCAAAATCTTCCAATACAAAGTCAATTTTATAGCAAAGTGTTAAAATTGTCATGTGATTTATTAAATACTATACCAATAGTAAAAAACAAAATGGTTGCATTGGTGGGTTTTTGATGTTGTTTATCATGACAGGGTCTCTCATTCTGCCACCCAGGCTGGAATGCAGTGGTGTGATCACAGCTTGCTGCAGCCTCAACCCCCTGGGCTGAGGTAATCCTCCTACCTCAACCTCCCGAGTAGCGGAGATTACAGGCGTGAGTCACCACGTCTGGCTAATTTTTTTATTATTATTTGTAGAGATGGGGTCTCACTATGTTCCCCTGGCTGGTCTGGAATTCCTGGGCTCAAGTGGTCCTCTTGCCTTAGCCTCTCAAAGTGCTGGGATTACAAGCATGAGTCAATGTGCCCGGCTGATGCTTTGGTTATTTACCCTCATGATCGTGTGGCTGACTGGGAATGGTGCCTCTCTGCCACTGCCCCGAATCATAAGCGAGTATGTCACTGCATATTGCTAGCCTGGGAAAAGATCAAAATTTAAAGTATGGTTTCTGCTGAATACATATCACATTCACACCATTTTAAAGTTGAAAATAGTAAGTCAAACTGTTGTAAGTTGAGGACTGTCTGTATATCTAAGGGCAGGATTGCTGGATAATATGGCAATTCTACTTTTACTTTTTTTCCAGAACTGCTGTACTGTTTTCCACAGCAGCTGCATGGTTTTATATTCTCACCAGCAGTGTACAAGGGTTCCAGTTTCTTCACATCTTCACCAACACTTGGTATTTTCTGTTTTTTGTTTTGTTTTGTTTTTTGTTTTTGTTTGTTTTTAATAGTGGCCATCCTAAAAGGTATGAAGTGATTATGGTTTTTGATTAGCATTTTCTTGATGATTAGTCATGTTGAATATATTTTCATAATGCTCGTTAGCCATTTATAGTATATCTTCTTTACATAAATGTCTCTATTCTTCAGGTCCTTTGCCCAATTTTAAGATTGGTTTATTTGTTTTGTTGTGTGAAGAGACATAATTTTACTCCAATTTGGATGCCATTTATTTATTGCCTAATTGCTTGGGCTAGGACTTCTAGTACTGTGTTGACAAGAAGTGGCAGTAATGGGCCTCTTTGTCTTGTTCCTGAACTTAGAGGAAAATCTTTCAGTTTTTCGCCATTAAGTTTGATGTTAGCTGTGGGATTTTCGTATATGGTCTCTGTTATCTTGAGGTAATTTCTTTCTATTAATGAAATTTTTTGTGTGTTTTTCTTATGAAAGGGCATTGAATTCTTTTCAATGCTTTTTTTTTTTTTTGGCACCAATTCAATCATGTGGTTTTTAGCCCTTGTTAATGTGGTATATCACATTGATTGATTTTTGTGTGTTGAGCCATCCTATCATTCCAGGAATATATCCCACTTGGTCATGATGTATAATTACTTTAATGTGCTATTGAATTTGGTTTGCTAGTATTTTGTTAAGAATGTTTGCATCAGTATTTATCAGGGATCTTTGTGGTTTTCTTTAGTATCTTTGTCTGCTTTTGGCATCAGAGTAATGCTGGCCTCAAAAAAATGAGTTTGAAAATTTTCCATCTTTTTCAATTTTTTTTGAAGAGTTTGAGAAGAAGTGGTGCCAATTCTTCTTTAAATGTTTGATATAATTCTCCAGTGAAACCATCTGGTCCCAGGCTTTTCTATATTGGGAGGTTTTTGATTACTTACTTAGTTTCCTTACTAGTTACCATATTCCCCTATTATCTGAGAGTTCACTTTCTGCAGTTTCAGGTACTGGCAGTCAACTGCAATCTGAAAATATTAAATGGAAAATTCCAGAAATAATAAGCTTTAAATTGCATGTCATTCTGAGTAGCATGATAAAATCTCCCACTGTCCCATTTCATCCCACCTAGAACATAAATCATCCCTTTGTCCAGCATATCTATACTGTATACACTACTCCCCCATTACTGTATCAGAAAATACATGGTATATAGAGGGCTCAGTACTATTCAGGGTTTCAGGCATTCACTGGAGGCCTTGGAATGTATTCCCCATGTATAAGGGGGAACTACTATATTGCTATGTTCAGATTGTTTATTACTTTATGATTCAGTCTTGATAGATTGTATGTTTTAGATTATCCAATTTACTGGCATATGCTTATTCATAGCAATATATTATAATCCTTTTTATTTGGACATCAGGTATAGTATCTCCTTCTTCATTTTGATTTTTGTTATTTGAATCCTCTCTATATTTAGTCTAAGGATTTATCAATTCTATTGGTCTTTAAAAACTCAATTTTTGTTGTTTTTTTCTATTATTTTTCTATTCTCTAATTTGTTTATTTTTACTCTAATCTTTATTATTTCCCTCTTTCTTGCAACTTTGGGTTTAGTTTGTTTTTCTAATTCCTTGAGGTGTAAAGTTAGGTTGTTAATTTCTTTCTTCCTTGTTAACGTAGGTATTTACCGCTATAAAATTCCTTCCTAGTATTGCTTTTGCTGCATCCTATATGTTTTGCAATGTGACAGGAATCGCAATTGGTAGAGGTTTATTTAGCCAAAGTTTGAGGACATGCCCAAGAAAAACATGGGTCACAGTAGCATTTGTGCCCTGTGCTTTTCCAAAGAGCGTTTTGGGAACTTCAGTATTTAAAGGGGAAATAGCAAAAATGAGGCTCTGATTAGTGCTCAGCACAACTACATTTTATTTATTTGTTTTAACTTCTTAAAATTTTACTTTTTAAATAAACATATGGTAAAATTGACATTGTATATGAGTACAGTTCTATGAATTTTGACACGTATACGTTTATGTAACCACTGCCATAATAAGAATGCAAAACAGTTGTGTCACCCCAGAGAACTCCCTCATGTCATCCTTTTGTAGTCAATATCCCCAGCCCCACCCGTGACACTAACCTTTAGCAAGCACTACCCTCTTACCTTACCCATCACCAAAGTTTTGTCTTTTCCACAAGGTCACATAAATGAAATCATGCCATATAATCTTTTGAGACTGGCATCTTTCACTCTGCATAATACCTCAAAGACTCATCCAAGTTGTTGCATGTAAACGTAGTCTTATTATTATTATTATTATTGTTGCTGAGCAGAATTCCACTGTGTGAACATAACCCATTTTGTTTTGTTTTTCACCCACTGTGGAGCATTTGGCTGTTTCCAGTTTTTGATAATTAAGAATTAAGCTTCTACGATCATTCTTATACAGGTTTTGGGGAACAGATAAGTTTTCATATTGTAATCCTTAGGTAATTCCTAGAAGTAAGGTTGCTGAGTCAACTGGTGGATGTGCCTGTAACTTTATGAGAAACTGCCACACTGTTTGCCAGAGTATTTTCAAATTTCAGCCATTCTAATATGTGTATAGAGTATCTCATCATGATTTTAATCTACATTTTTCAAATGGCCAATGATGCTGAACATCTTTTCATGTGCTTATTTGCCGACCCTGTGTCCCGTTTGGTGAAGTGTCTGTTCAGGTCTTTTGCTCATTTTAAAAATTGGACTGCTTGTTCTCTCCATATTGAGTTTTGAGAGTCCTTAATATATTCTGAATACAAGTATTTTGCTGGATATGTGATCTGTAAATATTTTCTCCCAGTCTGTAGTTTGCCTTTTTTATTCTTTTAACAGTGTCTTTCTAAAATCAAGTTTTTAATGATGATGGTGTGATTTATTTTTTCTGTTATAGATCATGATTTTCCCCTTTAGTTATAAAAATTTTATAATTTTATATTTTACATTTAAATGTATAACTTAGTTTGAGTTAATTTTGGTATTAGGTATTGAGAGGTATAGCCAGCTGGGCTTCTGGGTCAGGTGGGGACTTGGAGAACTTTCCTGTGTCTAGCTGAAGGATTGTAAATACACCAGTCAGCACTCTGTAAAAACATACCAATCAGCGCTCTGTAGCTAAAAGATTGTAATTCACTAATCAGCACTCTGTAAAAATCTACCAATCAGTGCTCTGTGTCTAGCTAAAGGATTGTAAATGCACCAGTCAGCACTCTGTAAAATGGACATGGATGGGGCCAAATAAGGGAATAAAAGCTGGCCACCCAAGCCAGCAGGACATGGATGGGGCCAAATAAGGGAATAAAAGCTGGCCACCCAAGCCAGCAGCGGCAACCTGCTCAGGTCCCTTCAATCCACGCTGTGGAAGCTTTGTTCTTTCACTCTTCACAATAAATCTTGCTGCTGCTCACTCTTTGGGTCCACACCACCTTTAAGAGCTGTAACACTCACTGCAAAGGTCTGCAGCTTCATTCTTGAAATCAGTGAGACCGTGAACCCACCAGAAGGAATAAACTCTGGACACATCTGAAGGAACAAACTCCGGACACAACATCTTTAAGAGCTGTAACATTCACTGCGAAGGTCCAATTCTTGAAGTCGGTGAGACCAAGAACCCACCAGAAGGAACCAGCTCCAGACACAGTATGAGATTTAGGTTAAGGTTCATTTTCTTGCATTTAGATGTTTGAATGCTTCAGACACCGTTTATTCAGAAGACTGTCCTTTCTCTGATGAATTGCCTCTGAACATTTATCAAAAACTCAGTTGGTAAAACTGTAGTTGCCCATGGGTATATGCAACAGAGCAGAACTTTCTGAAGTAACGGAAATGGGAATACATGTTACAGGGTGTGTTACATGGGCATATGCATTTGTCAAAACACATCAATTTACACACTTTAAGTCAGTGAATTTTACTGTATGTGAGTTATACTTCAATTAAAATATCAGTTGGCCATATTTGTGTAGGTTTATTTCTGGAAGTATATTCTGTGCTGTTGATCTACATGTTTATCTTTTTGCCAATACCATGCTATCTTTATTTTTTATTATTTTATTTTATTTTATTTTTGAGATTGAGTCTCACTCTGTTGCCCAGGCTGGAGTGCAATGGGCAATGGAGTGCAATCTCACTCACTGCAACCTCTGCCTCCCAGGTTCAAGCTATTCTCCTGCTTCAGCCTCCCAAGTAGCTGGAACTCCAGGCATGTGCCACCATATCTGGCTAATTTTTGTATTTTTAATAGAGACGAGGTTTCACTATGTTGGCCAGTCTGGTCTTGAACTCCTGGCCTCAAGCCATCCGTCTGCCTCAGCCTCCCAAAGTGCTGGGATTACAGGTGTGAGCCACTCCCAGCCAACCATGCTATGTTGATCTCAATTACTATAGCTTTATAGAAACCTTGATGAAGTGGAAAAGTGTGATTCCTCCAACTCTATTTCAAAATTGTTTTGGCTATTCTTGTTTCTTTGCCTTTCCATATACCTTTAGAATCACCTTAGTTCTACCTACAAAAATCTTGTTGGGATTTTGATTGGGTTTGTGCTAAATCTATAGATGAATTAGGGGAAGATTCACATCTTCACAGTATTATCTTCAAATTTTGAACACAGTATGTTTTTTTCATTTATTTAGGTGCTCTTTATTTCATTAGCATTTTATAGTTTTCAGCATACCCTCTAATCATTTACATAAATATTTATTAGATTTATATGTAAGTATTTCAATTTTGGGGAATTGTTTTAAAGATCATTTTTGGAGTTATTTTAAACAGCATTTAAAAAATATTTAGTTTCCAGCTCCTTATTGCTAACATATAAAAATATGATCCATTTTTTTATATGTACTCTGCAACTTTGCTAAATTCATTAGTTCTAGGAGGTGTGTATATGTGTGTATTTCTTGGGATTTTTCATGTAAACAATAACATCATTTGTGAACAGGGACAGTTTTATTTCTTCTTTTCCAATCAGGATATCTTTATTTCGTTTCCTTGCCTGATTGCTCTGGCTTGGAATTCCAGTATGGTGTGAAATAGGAATGGAGATAGAAGTTTGCCTTGTTTTCATTCAAAGGAGGAAAGCATTCAGTCTTCATCATTAGATGTGATCCTTGTTGGTTTTCCAATGATATGTCCTTTATTAGGTTGACAAAAGTCTCTTTTTGTAGCAAATCTACATTTTACATGTGAAAAGAGGGAGTAGATGAAAAAAGTAAATTATGTATTCATCTCATAGTGAATCTACATTTTACTAAATAAGTTGAAGTAAACATAAAAAGAGGAAGTAGAGGAAAAGTCAATTATGCATTAGTCTCAGGGTAGGTGAAGAGATAATTTCTGGTCTTGTCCTTGTCCTGTACCCACAAAGATAAGCTGGTAGTTGACACTGTGAGGGTGAGAGTCAACAGAACTCAATTTTAGGGCTAGTTTATAGGAGGGATATATATCCTGAAAGATTTAGGGCCTCACTTTTATACTTATTGTATCTTCCCTGTGAATTGGCCCTTTTATTATTGTATAATGTCCTTTTTTGTTTCTTCTGACAGTTTTGACTTAAAATCTATTTTGTCTGATATTGGTATAGCTACTTCTGTTCTCTTTTGGTTACTATGTGCATGGAATATCTTTCTCCATTCTTTCATTTCAGCTTATGTGTGCCATTTTATCTAAAGGGAATCTCTTGTATACATCAGATAGTGAGGTCTTGTTTTTTAATTCCTTCAGCCATTCTGTCTTTTGATTGAGGCATTTAATCCATTTACATTGAAGTAATTACTGATTGGGAGAGACTTACTGTTGTCATTTTGTTAACTGTATTCTGTATATGTTGTACCTATCTGTTCCTCTTTTCCTTTTTATTTGCTGCCTTCTTTTGTGTTTCATTGATTTTTTTTTTTTGGGGGGGGGTGACATGCTTTAATTCCTTTCTCATTTTCTTTTGTGTGTCTTCTATAGGTATTTTCTTTACGGTTGCTATGGAGATTACAAAAAACATCTTATAGTTATAATAATCTATTTTAAACTGTTAACTACCTAACTTTGATCACATATAAAATTCCCTTACATTCCCCCTCCTACTTCATTATCAATCTTTCAAACTATATCTTTTTATATTGCATATCCAATAATCTTTCAAACTGTATCTTTTTATATTGCATATCCATTTATAGAGTTTTATAATTGTAGTTATTTTTTAAGCTTTTATTTTTTAATTCTATGCCAGAATTTAAAATGACATACAACCTACCAGTACAATATTACAGAATTCTGTATTTGTCTATATATTTACCTTTACCAGGGAGCTTACATTTTCATATACTTTCATATTGATATCTAGGATCCTTTCATTTGAAGGACTACTATTAGCATTTCCTGTAAGGCAGGTCTAGTGGGGATGAACTCTCCCAGCCTTTGTTTATTTCTCCTTCATTTTTGAGTGACAGCTTTTTTGGCTGTAGTATTTTGTGTTGGCTTTTTTTTTTTCTTTTAGCATGTTGAATGTATTATCTCACTTCCTTCTGGCCTATAAAATTTCTGCTGAGAAATCTGCTAATAATCCTATGGAAGATTTCATGTACATGATGACTCACTTTTCTCTTGCTGTTTTCAAGACTCTTTGTTTTTGATTTTGACAGTTTGATTATAATGTGCCTCAGTTTAGGCTCTTTAGGTTCATCCTAGTTGGAATTTATTGACTTTCTTGAATTGAGATGTTCTTTTTCCCCCTAGATTTGAGAAGTTTTCAGTCATTATTTTCTCCTTTCTCTCACTGTTCTGTTTCAGGGACTCTCATAATGTGTATATTGACCTGCTCGGTGGTGTTTCTTTCTTTGTTTCTTTTTTGGCTTTGACTAGAAAATTTCAAATGACCTGTCTTCAAATTCATTTATTCTTTTTCGCTCTTGATCAAGTGCGCTGTTAAACTCCTCTGGTAAATCTTCCAATTCAGTGATTGTATTCTTCAGCTCAAGAATTTCTCTTAGGTTCTTTTTACAAATAGTTTCTATTTACATTCTCATTTTATTCATTCTTCATTTTTTGGGTGGTTTATTTTTGATTGTTGGTTGTCTGTACACCAAATTAGCTCTTTAAACCTCTTTAAGATGGTTATTTTGAATACTTTGTCAGGTAATTTATAGATACCTGTTTTTCTGGTCTGCTTTTGGAGATTTATTTTATTCCTTTGAATGGGCCATGTTCCCCTGATTCTTCATATGCATTGACTTTTGCTGGGATTTGGGCATTTGAAAAACAACAACAACAACAACAACCAGCTCTTCCAGTCTTAATGGACTGGCTTTGTATAGGGGAAGACCTTTACCAGTCAGCCTGGCTAGAGATTCTGAGGGTCTCTGCAACCTTCTCTGGAGAAGTGTCTTGTCTGGGCTTGCATGTAATTTCCCAATTAGAGAAGTTTGCTAATGTCTTTTTCAAGAGTTTGTGATCTCTTGCTCTCTCTGTGACACTCCACAGTACTATAGGTTCTCCGGTACAGCAAGAAAACATCAAGTTCTTTTGTTCTCTGTAGCCCTAGATGTCCAAAGTATACCAGTTTCCCATTAGAGCCTGTGTTAAGCAAAATAGTAACTAGTCTCTCAGGCAGCCCCCTGAAAAACTGGAACACGGGATATGCATTCACTCTTCTCTTTTCCTTCCAAAGGAGAAGCTCTGAGTAGGTCATTTTCTCCCAATTCATTGAGCTGTGCCAGCCTGGGGAAAGGCTAAGAATAGCAAAATAAAATGACTTTTCTTACCTGTTTTAATTCTGCTGTTCTTCACTTTGCATTTGCCTAGGGGTGCTGTGGTTTCATAACTGGTTTCTGGAGGTCTTATAAAGGCATTTTGTACCGTATATTGTTGGTAAATCTGTGGGGGGTGGGCAGGGAATGAGATCTGGGGCGTCCTATTTTGTAATCTTACTTATATCACCTCCCAGGAAGATCAAATTTTATACTTATCAGTGTATGAGAGTAGAAATGTCATTGTATTGGGGGGTCAGTAGATAAGATTCCGTATCTGTTTCTATCACTGATAGAACTACTGCTAAATTATAAAAATGTAAATTGCTGCTAGAATAGAGATTGTAGTAGCATATTTTTGAAACTTTAAAATCTGAAGGAATTTATTGCTTAACTTCTGCCTACGTTCAGGGTATTAATACTAGAGAAATTTCCTCTAATACTTTCCTTTTTCTTTTTCTTTTTTTTCTTTTTTCTTTTTTTTCTTTTTTGAGATGGAGTCTTATTCTGTTGCCCAGGAGAGAGGGCAGTGGTGCAGTCTCAGCTTACTGCAACCTCTGCCTCCCAAGTTCAAGCAATTCTCCTGCCTCAGCCTCCCGAGTAGTTGTGATTACAGGTGCATGCCACCATGCCTGGCTAATTTTTTGTATTTTTGGTAGAGATGGGGTTTCACCATGTTGGCCAGGCTGGTCTCAAACTCTGGATCTCAGATGATCCTCCTGCTTCGGCCTCCCAAAGTGCTGGGATTATGGGCATGAGCCACTGCACCCAGCCTCTAATACTTTTCTAATTATGAACCTGATGAATGCTTAGTAGGATATATATGTAAATCATCTGTAATTCATTCAACATGAGTAATTACTGTTAACATTTTATAGTATTTTCTTTACATTTTGTAAGTATCTATAATGTATTCAAAATTATGTATATTTAAATGTTCTCTATACACAGATCTGTTTGCTCTCTGATCACCAGGCTTTATATAATAAACTTTTTTTCATGTTAAACATTCACTGATTTTTCAATATCTACATATTTTCCTAATATATTGCTGTAATATACCTCATTTGACCATGTAACCATAACTCATATTTCTATTTTGGGAGGTTATTATAAATATGGGGCCATGAAAATGTTTGTAGAAATATTCTATATGCTTTTAAAATATCCTGTTTTCTTCAAGTAGATTGCTGGAGATGGAATTTCTAGGTCAAAGAAGAGTGTGGACATAAATGATTTTAGAATTTTTTCTGCCTTTGCCAGTTACCTTTGAAAAAGTGTGAGAATGTTACATTGCTTTTGTTTCTCATGAATACTATCTTTTAAAAATTTTAGCTAGCTTGATAGGTAATTTTATTTGTATTTCTTTGAACATTAATTCTGCTTCTGTGGCTTGTTTATTCTTATCCCCTTTGCCCTTTTCTTTATTGTGATATTGGAAACGTCCCTTTCAATTAGTTTTTACTCTTTATTAAGGGTGTTAATACTTTTTTAGATTTGTGGTAAATATTTTCTCCTGATTTGTAGTCTGCATAGCTTTTAATTGTCTTATGTTATTGTGGGTTGAAACTTTTATTTAGTCAAATTTGTACAACTTTCTTTAGTAACTTTTTTCCTTTGCTGTTGTGCCTGCAGTCACACACCATCCAGATATTAGATAAATCACCTAGATTTTAAATTTTCTATATATGTACAAGTTTCTGACTATACTATATTCCTTCTCTGTGAATAACCTCTTTTAACATTTTTTTGAAGGGCAATTTTGCTGGCATTGAATTCCCTCAGTTTTTATTTGTATGAAAAAGTCTTTATTTTTTCATCACTTTTGAAGGATAACTTTGCTGAATATAGAAATCTAAGTTGGTGGACTCCCCCCATTTAACACATTAAATAGTTTTCTCCATTCTCTTCTTGCATGGTTTCTAACAAAATGTCTGCTGCAACTTTCATCCTCTATAGGTAAGATGTTTCCCTCCTTTTGGCTTCTTTCAAAATTTCTTACTTGACTTTGGCTGTCAGCAGTAGAAATATGATAGCCTAGATGTAGGTATTTTTGACATTTATTCTGCTTAGTGGTGGTCTCTAAGCTTCCTAGATTGGTATTTTGGTGTCTGTCATTTATTTTGGAAAGTTCTTGGTCATTATTCCTTCAACATTTCTTTTGCTTCATTCTTTCTTCCCCTTCTGGTATTCAGTTACACACATGTCACACCTTTGCAATTATTCCACAGTTCTTGGAAGCTTGCTGCTGCTGTCACTGCTGCTTTTCCTTCCTACTCCTCCTCTTCCTTGTTCCCCTTCTCCTCCTCCTCCTCTCTTTTTCTTCTCTGCCCACCTCCCACTCTGTTTTCTTCTTTCTCTTTGCATTTTTATCTGGGAGGTGTCTTTTGAGCTATCTTCAAGTTCTCTGATTCTTTCTTCAGCCATGACTAGTCTCCTCATGAGCCCATCAAAAACATTCTTCATTTCCATTTGTCTGTTTGATTTCTAGCAATTCCTTTAGATTCTCTCTTATAGTTTCCATTTCCCTATTGACATTACCTATCTGTTCTTGCATATTGTCTACTTTTCCCATCAGTGTTCTTAACATATTGTGATGGTTAATTTTAGGTGTCAACTTGACTGGAGAAGGGATACCTAGATAGCTAGAAAAGCCTTATTTTTGGGTATGTCTATGAGGGTGTTCCTGGAAGAGATTGGCATTTGAATCAGTGGACTGAATAAGAAAGATCTGCCCTGCCCCAATATTGACAGGCACCATTCAATCAGCTGAGGTCCCAGATACAACAAAAAGGGAGAGGAGAGATGAATTCATACTCTCTTTCTCTCCCCTTCTCTCTCTTCCTTCCTCCTTCTCCCTCTCCTTTTCCCTCTTTCCCTCTCTTCTAGAGCTGAGACATTCATCTGCTTCTGATCTTGAACATCAGAACTCCAGGTTCTTGGCTGGGTGCGGTGGCTCATGTCTGTAATCCCAGCACTTTGGGAGGCTGAGGTAGGTGGATCACTTGAGGTCAGGAGTTTGAAACCAGCCTGGCCAACATGGGGAAACTCTGTCTCTACTAAAAATACAAAAAAAAATAAGCCAAGTGTGGTGGTGGGTGCCTGTAATCCCAGCTACTTGGGAGGCTGAGGCAGGAGAATCGCTTGAACTTGGGAGGCAGAGGTTGCAGTGAGCCGAGATCACGCCACTGCACTCCAGCCTGGGCAACATGGCAAGACTCCATCTCAAAAAACAAACAAACAAACAACAACAACAACAAAAAACTCCAGGTTCTCCATCCTAGGGATTCTGGGTCTTGCACCTGCAGTTCCACAGTTTCTTAGGCCTTTGGCCTTGGACTGAGAGTTACGTTGTTGGCTCTTCTGATTCTCAGGCTTTTGAGCTTGGACTGAGCCATGCTACCAGCTTCCCTGCTTCTCCAACTTGCAGATGGCATACTATGGGACTTCCCAGCCTCCATAATCAGATTTAATTCCCCTGATGAATCCCCTCTTGTCCATCTATTTATCCTATTGGTTCTGTTTCTCAGGAGAACCCTAATATACATACTAATCATAGTTATTTTAAATTTCCTATCTGATAAGTCCAGTGTTTATCTGGTTCTGATTATTACTTTGCCTCTTCAAACTGTTTTTTCTTGCCTTTTAGCATGCCTTGTAGTTTCCATTGAAAGCTGAAAATAATGGATTGGGTAATAGACCTTTAGTATAAGGTTTTATGTTAATCTAGACTAGATTAATAACAGACTACAGTTGGCCTGTGTTTAGTATTTGCTGTAGCTGTAGGTGCCAGAGGCTTCAAATTCCTCTGGTGTCATTGTTTTAGTCTCCCCTGTTGTCTTTGGGATTCCCTAAGAACTCCTCAGACAGAGTTTGCATCTTGCAGCTCTTTTAGACGTAATCTAATGTAATCTGTCATTTTAGTAGTGAGGTGTGGTGCTAAGGTGTAGGGAAGGGGAAGCATTCTGTAATCTTAGGACTAAATACCAGTTTCTTAGTGGGCTTGCATTCATGGCCTATGACCTTCACAAGTGTTTCTTAGCTTTTATTTTCTTAAAGAAAAAAAAAAAGCTCCCATAAATGAGATAGGAAGGCTAGAGGGGGCCAGAGTAGGAGAAATGTCCTTCCCTCAGGTGGATAAGGCTCTAGTAAAGTCTTTCTGGATTCCACTCTGGAGAGTAGGCCTTTATTTTTGAAACTCCTCTGGGCATATTTCACAATAGTTACCATTAGGGATGGAATTTTCTTTCTCCCCCCCCCCCCCCCCCGCCCTGACAGCCTGCCAAATTTATATGTAGAAGCCCTGACACCCAATATGAGCGTGTGTGGTAGGATGTGTGTGGAGGTATTGGGAAATTCAGGTTCCCAAAAGTTTGGTCGTAGTGAAGTCCTCAGAGGTCTTCTTGAGTCTTTCCTTTTCTTCACCAAAGGCTCACTGACGTCATCCATCCTCCTGATGGAGGTCAAAGTGTTAAAGTCATTTTTCTCCCTAAGAGTGTCTTCCACCATTGCCAAATTGCCAGGCTAGTATTAGGGAGAAATGTCCTCCCTGAATTTCATTGTTGCGGTTTTTTTTTTTTTTTTTTAAACCTTATTATGGCTTAAATGTTGAAATTTCTGTTTTGGACTTTTTAGCATGACACATACACACACCTCTCATTTTATTTTCATTGCTTTTTAAATTCCCATGTCCAATGTCTATTTTAATCTTATGTTTGGCAGCCTGAAACATTTTATTTCTAAAATTAATTCTCTAATTATACAACATCTACATGGCTTGTAATGACATCAGTAGAGCAGAATCTAGAATCCAACTCAAGGTTTTCGTTTTGTTTTTTAAGAGTAAGTAACTTATTTTGATCAATGTAGTAAAAGGGGATTGAAAGGTACCAGTGTGTGTGAAAGTGAATAGTTGCTTCTCCTCCCCATCTCCTCTTCTTCCTCCCCTGCTCCTCTCCTCTTCTTTCTCCCCTGCTCCTCTCCTCTTCTTCCTCCTCCTCCTTTCCTCTTCCTCCTCCCCCAACCCTTCTTCCTTCTACTCTTACTCCTCCTCTGCTTATTCCTTTATCTTATCTCATCCTTCACTAAAAAGAATTATACTAGCATTAGAAGTATTCCTTAATGGCTATACTTTTCAGATATTATAACTTCAGAATTTTCTAGCTGATAACAGGATTCTAGGGCAAATGTCATATAGGATATGGCTCTTCGAGTACCAACATGGCAAGAAATTTATTTCCTCTATTGAAGACACATTGATTTTCAGCTGTACTGAAAAACTCACGGCCTTCCAGTATCAACAAATAGTAAAAATTGACTTCACATAATAACACCTTTATTTACCTAGCCTTGTGACCCTCTGATTTTGTTAGATGATCCTATGGCTGAAGAATGCACCAGGACCAATGCTTGGACAAATAGTAAGTCTCCATTTTCTTTATAGTAGATGCTTCTACATAAAATTCCAGTTTGGACAGTAACTTGAGTAGGCAGCTGTTCTTGTGACACAACATAATGCGCACTGAGCACGGTGACAGCTCCAGACAACAGTCTACTCTGGAGTTTCCAACTGGACTGATAATCTACTGGATACTCTCATCTGGAATTGTCTCCTAGCTGAGTGATTAAGCTATAGAAGCCCATGATTAAACAATGTTGTTTCTGGAAAGAATAATAGAAATGGTTATTATTAGTGAGTACTTACTGTCTGCCAGGCCCTGCACTAAGGGCTTTTTATGTGTTAGTTTTGTTTAATCCCCACAACATATCTAAGAGGTATTATCCCCCTTTTCCCGTGAAGACACTGAAGGTCCAACAACTAATAAGTGAAGCGTCCTGTTTTAGCTACTAACATCTATCAGCTCCATCATACAGACACACTTTATCAGATTGGTTAGCCAGGCAAGTGACCACTGAGAGAATGGGGCACGGGAGAAGTAAATAGTGACTGAGAACACAGGCTGGACAAAGATCACTTTCTTATACGAGTCTGCAGTTCTTGAAATAATACCTATCAGATATGGCATTAACAATGATTGGTAGCCTTATCCAAATGCGATATTTGACTTTTGCCTTTATATCATGGTTTGAATTTACAAACTTCATTTCTTTTTCTTTTTTTCTGAGATGGAGTCTCCCTCTTGTCACCCAGGCTGGACTGCAGTGGCGTGATCTCAGTTCACTGCAACCTCTGCCTCCCGAGTTCAAGTGATTCTCATGCCTCAGCCTCCAGAGTAGCTGGGATTACAGGCACGTGCCACCATGCCCGGCTAATTTTTGTATTTATTTATTTTTTAGTAGAGACAGAGTTTCACCATGTTGGCCAAGCTGGTCTTGAACTCCTGACAAACTTCGGGGGAGGGCATTGCCTTAAGTGTATGATGCCCACCATTGAGGTAAACTACCACATGGTACCTGGATGAGCATCTTAGGTTTCACCAAACCAGAAATTTCCCAGGCAAAGTGAACGGAACAAGAGAGACTGTGGATTCAGACGTTTCCTATGCAGTCATACTTCTGAATGGGTAGTCACAATGTGTTCAAGGGTAAATGATGGCTAAATTATGACCCATCTTTAAATGTTTTCACTTTAACAGGCTTACCAAATTGGGCTTTAAACTTGAATTTCTATCAAGCTTCAGAACCACAAATGTTTTCTTAGAATTTTTCCAAGATTATCTGAATCAGTGAGTCCTTTAACTCACTTCTCCAGGTATCAAAAGTCTTCTAAGTCTTTTTTCTGCCAAAGGTGAATCTATGCTAACGCATTCTAGTACTGATTCTCCTTTCCATTTTCCCATGCACCCTACTGCTTTCTGTCTCCCTTTGCAAATTCAACAGAAAGAGAAATCAAGAGGCAGTATGAAATGCAGGACTTTTCTGGGCTGATTTTCCTTTTGAATCAGAATGGAAATTTATAGTCATAGTGCTTTCCATGAGGTATTTAGAAGTTTCCAGTCAATCATTGCTCTTATCAGGGGTTCTTAAAGGCTTTGGGAAATACTAGGTTAGCTTTCTTACAATATAGACTGCCCTTTGTTACAAGGACACTTTCTTTTTGCAGATTTTTTTTTCTTAAACAGAGAAAATGGAGATATGAAATTATTTCCTTAATCTCTACAATAATAAACCAAATCATAATTATTTCTATTCTATTTTTTAAACTTTAAAATTTCACTAACAATACATAGCCATTGCAGTAATTTTTTAAAAAATAGAGAGGAGCTTAAAAATAACAAAAACCTCTATAATCCCATCACCCAGAGATGAGTTTTGGCCCCATTCATATCACAAGTTCTGTGCAACTATTGCATTTCATGTTGCCTATTCATATTAAGAGAATAGCATTACTTTTATTATGATGATGATTTGTAAACAATTTCCCAGAGTTAATTCCCAGACATTTAAATATTTTGGCCATAATTGAAAGTCAGGATTTTATCTTCTCAGTTGGAAAGTAGAGAGAAGAGAAAGGTATAACAGTGAAAAAAATTTTTCTTAGGTGTGTATTTTTGTTGGATTGTTCTAATTTCAAAACAGAGAAAGTTTTGAACTCCTGCTTTCATGGTTCATTCTTACAAATAAATAGAATTGTTTTCCCAAGAAAACCTTGGAAAACTTTCTAGTAATAGCAGGAGGAATATGGGAGTAGGAGATGGCAAGTGGAAGAATTTTAATTTGGAAATTGTTACCTTTTGGAACACAGAAGAGCTGGTTATGGGATTGGCCCCTGGCTTTACTTGTCCTTAGCGGGGGCACTGATAAGGGGAAAACAGAGTGAGGGCTTCGAGCCACAAGTCAGGGTCTTGGGAAAGCTCAGCAAAATGGTGCAAGTCTCTCGTGGTATCTACCTTTATGCTTACTGCTTTCTACTGGCAAAAATCTCTCATCTTTTGCAGATGCACTGAGATCCCATCAGTAGACAGAGAAAGAACGGGTGAGTCAGAAGCAATCAGCCAGAAGCACACAAAGGGGTGTGGACATGTCACTGCCAACAACCCACACAGAGTGGCTGGCTACTGCATTCACCCTTAGGATCTCCTAATGAGCGCAGTTAACAGTAGTTGGAGCTTTGTCTCTGACGTCCTCTTGCAGTCATCTGCCTTATTTGCTGATTGATTTCTGTTCTTGAAACTCTGAACAGGAAGCCTTCTGTTGACTCATCCCTGCTTTTCAGACTGGAAAGCACTTGTAATTTTATCTGCCATGTATAGTCTCTAAAAATTTATTTTGAAGGTATGCTGTATCAAAAGCAATTTAAGAAAGTAGGAAAGTAGGAAATATAACAACCAAAACTAAACAAAACAGTGACACTGAATATATAGCTGTACACTAGACTTACCCTAAACTGACCAGCTAGATGATTTTGATGCAGTAAAGACGAGTTAAGAAAACTCGTCTTTACTGTCAACAAGACAGTAAACTTGTCTTTATGTCAACAAGAAAAAAGGCAATTAGAAATTCTTGGAAAAACAGAAATTTGCAAATAAGTTCCCAATTTAATATGAGGTAAACTGAAATGTGACAGAATTCTGCATAATTGATGGTATATAAGAAAAAAGAATACATTGGAACTTGATGCTTACAGCTAGTATGGTGACAACGGACTATATCTCCTTTAACTGATTTAGTTTCACCATCTGGAACTGCACTGAATAAAAATATTTACCTAATTGTAATACTGAAAATATTTTATTAGTTTTCATTTTTCATAATTAACCTGTATGCAAAGCATGGAAGATAAATTATATTTACTGAACAAAATGGAAATATTCTAAAACTTGATGTCGTAAAATAATGCTTATTATAGGTGATACAATGTAGGGGGGGGCTTGAGGTGGAATGGAGTACAAGAGCATATGTTTTCTTCTGTTTCACAGTGGGTGGTTGAAATGGTACTCTTTAGTCTTGATACATAGAGAAGCAGAGATTTGGGAATATGATTACATGATTAAGGTAACAAATGAAAGATTATATATCTGAAGAGGACAGAGGGGAAAGGAGATGCTGTGTCTCAAAATTGTTTGCTCCTCTAGCAGGGAATCAATATACGGTTGACCCTTGAACAACACGGGTTTGAATTCAGGAGTCCTCTTATATCCCAGTCTTTTTTAAACCAAACATGAATTGAAAATACAGTATTCCCAGGATGCAAAGCCTGTGTATATAGGGAGGGCTGACTTTGCACATATGCAGATTCTGCAGGTGGACTGCGGGACTTGAGTATGCCTGGATTTTGGTATATGCAGCAGGTCCTGGAACCGATCCCCCAAGTGAGTATACTGAGGGGCGACTGTGGATTGTTTAACGTTTGTAGAGGCATATGGGAGTTAGGCAGGCTTGTGCTTTTCATACTGTGTTCTCGTTTAATTTCTGGGTTTTTTTGTATTTTTGTTATCCATGTACATCTTTTGAAACTGAAAAAATGGTGATCAGATGATTTACAAGAAACTTTGATTAACAATTATACTAGCACAACTTTATTAAATTTCCCTAGGAGAAGACACA